>NC_068357.1:122146639-122216639 GCF_020536995.1 Dreissena polymorpha
GATAATCTCGAAACTATATAATACCAAAATAAGTTCATCCTTTCAGATTGTATTTGTAGAATAATACTAAATGCAATCTGTGTTTTGTTCGGTAAAAAAGAAGTATAGAACCATTTGGATAATGTCATAATGTAAATTTGTCAAAACTGAGTGGTCAAACTTTCGTTGTTATCGCATACTATCAAATGTGTATAATATGTACAATTGAATAGATAGTTCATGTTTTATAAAACAAAATTGCCGTGAACTCGAAATATTAATACAACTTACAATAAATTTAAAGATATATTTATCAAGCAAAAACAAAAACATAAAACTAAAAAGCCCGAAAATGTGCGTTTTGCACTTAATCATTAGACCGTCTTTGATAAAAACGATGCTTAAACAAAGTGTAGTTCGTGTGATCATACAAACCATATTTGCAATTTCATTGCAATAATACGTAACCGACATATTGAAAGATGTTAATAATCATTTGCAATATATGGCTTATTAAATTATCACACACGAACACATACAAAACTGAAAATGTTAACGAGTCAAAAAAGCTATCTTCGTAACAGACACATTTGACAACTGAAATGACAGAAAATTATTAGAAATATGGGCTTTACAATTCATTTAAATATATACATTGGGTAATCAACAACATCATTAAAAGAATGGATATTGGACTACAGAAATATCACAGAAACTGAACACAAAATACAGCACACAATTCACTTCTTAATTTTGATTCAGAAAGAGTTAAAGTAACATATAATTTAAGAAAACTATATTAAATGTTGATTGTTAATGTCTGTTTTAAATAATCTATCGTATGCACATAAGTTGTTTTACGCAGTATGATGATCTCCCGATGTTCTTGTATTGAAGCGACTCGCTTAAAACATCGCCATGAGCACACAGGACACAATCATTGACAGGGATGCTGCAACACCATCGGCTCCTGTCAAACAAACATGTGTTGTGTAAAATAATAACAATCAGTTTTATTGATTTACATTTAATTTCGTTGGAACACACTGTCAAAAATGATAAGGGGCATAGTTTGAAAACATAAAGCTGTGTAACGATATTTTAAATACATTTGTATTTATACCTACTACTATGACTATACTACTATACTTACACTGTGTCAGATGTATTATTCCTCTGTTGCGCGATGAAACACATTTTGCACTTGTATGTATATTGCATAATGTTTATTCTTATCATATTATTATCATCTTATCAAATATTTGTTTCAAGTACACTTCCTTCACCGAGATTATAAATAATTATCTTAGATCTGTATTGTAATTAATTAATTAATTAATCCATATACGCAATTTAAATTGTTATAATTTTACCAAAGTTGTTTCACATTTTTTTTACAAATAAATTATATTATATTATACACATGTCAATTATCGATACGTTTATCGTTACAAACTTACAATAAAATTTATTAATACTATTAATTCATTTAATACTATTTTGTAAGTATCGATTCATCTAAAATGTTTGCTGATGAACGTCATGCAAATAGCTGTCTATCGTTTAACTGGTATATGGTTGTCCTCCAGCTCCGAAGCCACAATTGATGTAGTAATCTGAATCAAATGTCGGTCTCTCTGTCTTTTTTTAAAATGCAAACAAACAAAGAGTATCAATCAGATTCCATATAATAGAAACTTTTATAAATGTTGTATAGGCTAGTATTTTGACGAAAGGTGAGCTGTTAGCAAATATCGAAACACAATTTTCAATTGTGAACAATACTACACATTAAAAATGCAATTGCGGATTTGAACGCGTAGCCTTTGCGTGTTTTAGCCAAGAATTTATCACATAATAAAAACCAACATTAATTTTATGCAGCAAAAAGGTTAACTTACCGCTGCTGCAAAGTTTGGTGTTGGTTGCAGTGTAGCCCGAGCTGCAGGCGCACTTTTGCTCACGCAGGTAGCAGAGGTGGTACACCTTGTACTCGTATCGCCACTACAAATACCGTTCACCCCTTAAAAGCAGAAAGCAGAAAGCCGTGGATTCAAGTGTAATTTGGTAATGTACTAGTAGCTATCAGTGAATGTTCAAAACAAAGACATGGTCTATACTAAACGCATTTGCATCAGTTCTACCAACATGGTACCTCACCTACTGCGCAAATCTTAGATGCAGCATTCAGGTCGCATACAGCATCAGTTGTAGTTATCGTGTCGCAATCAGTGGTTGCTGTACAGGCTGTGCCTAGGTCTTAAATATGTATTACACATTAGTCATTGTTTTTAATATAGTATATAGGAATAATAAAATCGAAGCAACAATATACCGCTAGAAAATCTAATAAACCCACAATAGTCGTTTATTTAAGGCAATTTGCCTAATGCCCAATCAATACAGGACGACAAGACAACATAATATATGCAAATTAACAGAGCCTCGAGTATGGTCTTTGAACAGTCAATGCAAAGCATTTGGGGTTTAGACCGGTGAAATGTCTCGTCGAATCTCAAACTCAGCCCAGTTTTTATCACAAGCATACAAGCGGAAATAAAAATTACCCCAATTTCATTGTTTTTAAAATTAAAAAGCACTACAATATTATTTAAAGTTGATTTAATTGCAATTCTATTATTCGATGATTTAACATGCAAAAGAGTAACCTCGACAGACAGACAGGCAGACATTTTATTCAAGACTTGTAAATAGTAAATCATCTAAACAAATACATTTACAAAAATCAACATTATAACAAATTTCTTAGGCACGATGGAGTGATGCATATACAAATAAATGGATTATTGTTTAAGAAAAAAGAATCGTATGGTACAGGCTTCAGATCAGTATTATTCATCTAAAGACGAAACCGTTATGATGAAAAATCTAAAATCGATTTCATAGTTAGGATATGTTTATCTTAATGTACTTGCCTGCTTTGCACGCCATTCCTTGCTTGGTGTAACCTGATTTACAGGTGCAGGTTTGTGATCCGACTGTCCCAGTGCATTCGGAGTTAGGATGTGTTGTCGTGTCGCAATTACCGCTGGCTGTGCAGGTTGTGCCAAGATCTGAAATAGTTGTTCCCAAATAGTTATATTGTTCCTAATTTATAAACATCTTCACACATACATTTCCATGGTTAAGAAGATAACGCCACGTATCGTTCATTTCATAATTTTAATTACAGTGAATCGTTAGAAATGATACCATACACATATACCAAAATGCTTCTAACTATCAGCAGTCACTTGTATAAATCTGGATAACCCTTGGCAAGCGGATAACTTCTGGTTATCTTCAATTTTTGATAACGTTTTTGGTTGGCGATTGTGCAAACAAATACATGTCCGTACAGGTGCACGCTTTGGTAACGTTTTGGATAAGATTTAGCTAAGGTATTTGACTTCGGTAAACTTTATCCGAATACAGATTATTTGTTGGATAGGCTAACGTTATTTATATTCATACAATTGGCTGAAGATGGATAGAACGTTAGCACCAGTCAAGTTGTAAGTGTTTCGGTACGGGTTTTTGTGTTTAGTGGGGGAATAGCTGTGATCAAAGTATTCTATAATATTGCATATTCTTTAAACATTTTTGTAAGGGCTGCGTTTGTACGGATTAATTGATTAAAAAAGTGCGTAAATTTCAAAGTAAAACGGACTCGCGTCGGTAAGACTTAATTCATATATTTGAAGTGTTAATTGCTAAAGCAAAGTCTATTGTTTAAAAATAGACCGCCTTAAGTAATATATATATATAATTATATATATATATATATATATATATATATATATATATATATATATATATATATATATATATATATATATATATATATATATATATATATATATATATATGTGTGTATGTATAAGGATTGCCAAAGCCAATCAAGAGCATTTATACATTTAAATCGTGAACTATTCACAGTTCAATTATTTTCGATATACGCAATTTTACATGTTTGGTCAATTCGGAGCGTATTTCCTAGTTCATTACAATCAATTTGCTGGTCAAAACCCATGAACAATTAGTCAATATATTTATTATTTGATATCAATATTATCGTGATTAATATTTTCGTCAATGCAAAGACGTTTATATTAAATTAAAAGTGACTGACCTGTTAATGTTTGGTTCATAACAGGAATTGGACTATGTAAATGTAAAACTTATAAAATACATGAAAAAAAACACACAAAAGAAAGCATAATGTTTATTTGAAAAAATGGACTGATTGTTTAACATTTACAACATAATCATAATTATAATATCCAAATCATGATGTATATTATTAAAAACCAGACTATTCGAAACAAGTAAATTATGTGTCAACATTTGTATGACTAAATCTACTTGCTCGCTTTGCACGCCGTTCCTTGCTTGTTGTAGCCTGATTTACAGGTGCAGGTTTTGAATCCAAGAGTTCCAGTGCATGCGGAGTTAGGATTTGTTGTCGTGTCACAATCAACGTTGGCTATACAGGTTGTGTCTAGGTCTAAAATAGTGATTCCAAATGTGTTATTGTCTTTATATATGACCATCTTTATAACGAGGTTTACATGGTTACGACAATAATTCAAGGTCATCGTTATTTGATTTTTTTTTTATTTTATATTTTGAAATGATACCATCTTGAAATAGTGTACTTATACTATTATGTATATAGAACGTTGACAACTGACACGGTGTAATGTTTTCTGTAAGCGTTTTGGTAACTTCGATAATACAATTTGTTGATTTAAATAATCACTAATTGCAGATACAAATGATCTTACATATGAGCATGTTTTTTAATACATTAACATGTTCATTCTAATCACGTTTCAACAAAATAAAGTTTAGTCAATATATTTATTTTTCGATATTAACACGATCGCGAGCATTGTTTTTAAATTTGTTGGGCAATACATAATATGTGTATGTTTAATTTAAAGTAGTTTAAAGCCTTGCGCATTATTAAATCCTGCAAAACCAAATGCATCTGATAATGCAACTGTTTTAATACTTATATACTTCACAGCATAAACATAAAATAGAAAGATGGGGTTTCCCTTTGATAAATGTCTTCCACCTTAAATCATAAAGAATGTAATCAAACAACTAAAATCAAATAATAATTTGTAAAGTGTAATATCGGGCCATTTAGAAAACATTCTTTTAGTGTTATTATTTCGACGAATTAATCTATTTGCTCGCTTTGCACTCCGTTCCTTGCTTGTTGTAGCCTGATTTACAGGTGCAGGTTTGGGATCCAGCAGTGCTGGTCCATTCGGAGTAAGGATTTGTAACTGCGTCACAATCACCGCTTGATGTACAGGTTGTGTCTAGGTCTGAAATAGTCAATCCAAATGTGTTATTGTTCTTAATATATGAATGGCCATCTTCATAACGACGTGTACATGGTTACGACGATAACCAACGTCATCGTTAATTTAATAAGTTAAATGTTAGTGTATCTTTCGAAATAATACCATCTCGAAAAAACGTTGCACTTCTACTATAAGGTATATAGAACGTTGGCAACTGACAGGTTGTACCTGTTTTTGCAAGCGTTTTTGTGTAGATCACGCATGTAAAATATAACGCATGTCAGAATGTTGTAAAACTAGTGTTTTCGTTATTAATTATTATAGCAAAATGTAACTGCTTATTATTATAAGACTACATGTAGGAGAATAATCTTACTGTTAGTTATATTTCATACTTGTTATGCTTTGTTGCATTTTAAGTCTATTGTTAACTTATCAACTTTAACTAATTGTATAAGCGAGTATACATACGAGCATGTTTTGTAATACATGATACTGTTTATTATAGTCACGTTTAAGGTTTAAACATAATACATTTTAGTAAATATATATATTTTCCGATATTAATACGATCGGGATCAATGTTCTTAAATTTGTTTGGCAACAAATACATATTTATGTTAAATTTAAAGTAATTAAAGGCTTAATCTACTTGCTCGCTTTACACGCCGTTCCTTGCTTGGTGTAGCCTGATCTACAAGAACAGGTTTGGGACCCAGCAGTGCCGGTGCATCCCGAGTTAGGATTTGTTGTCGTGTCGCAATAACCGTTTGATGTACAGGTTGTGTCTGGGTCTAAAACAGTTATACTCAATTTATTATTGCTCTTAATATATTGCTACTTGCGACACGTTGGTAATCATCATACCATATCATAACAACAGCACATGTGTTATTGTTCACGCATTGTGTATAGTTGTCGGAGATCAAACAATAATACTAAGATACAAATTCATAATAAGTCAACATATAATACTTATATCCTAATCATTATGCATAAGCTTATCCATCGGTCTATTTCGAAAAACGTCTAGGGTGAATGCACTTGATTACTTTGCAATCCGCTGCTTGTTTGGTGTAGCCTGTTGCGCATTGGCATGTTGCTTTTCCAGCAGCTCCGATGCAGTCCGAGTTTGGAGTGTCGGCGGTACACTCTGTATCATACCTACATGATCCTTGGAGAGCTACAACGTCAATATTAACTAGTTAAACGCAAACGATTTAATAATCTCTTTAGGTTTATACAAACGGAACTGAAATCAAATTTATTTCAGAAGTAAACGCATTTGGAATGTTAACTTTGGCTGTTACAAAGGCAATGTGCTTATGCATTAAACTATTCATTCACGATTGTGTTCCATATCAACATGCTATTTTTAAACAAAGACCTGTAAATGAATCATACGAAAGAGATATGTTTGTATGTCTGAAATAAAACTATATGATATTGAGAGTATACATATATTCACAAGAAGTGCATTGATTGTAATCGCAAATTACAAACACTATACTGGTATCATTATTTTATTAAATCTAGTGTTGCAAAATCATTTAAATATTATTTTAATGTAAATTCCAAAACAATATTCCAAGGTACTTTAATGATTTTCGTACATACAAATCGTTGCTTAATGGTTAGCTAAAACGTAGGTCGACATTCTATAGTAACTTATAGCAACTCTATTCTTTAGCACACTATAATTGTTATCGGGATTTTTGAGTCATAAATTCTCATTGAAGTAGGCGATTTGTCTACTCGTGGGTTCTAATCACACTGAATGCGTGATCAAAAAGTATTGTTTGGCGTTGTATATTCTTTTATTGATGATGTTTATCAATATATTAATTCTACGAGATAAACACAAAGACTAAACCAGATTAAATATACATTGTGTAAATACAAGTCTTTATTAAAGGGAAAAACTGGCAGTTTGTCATTTTCATGTATTCCAAGAATATTAACAAATATTTGCAAACTATTGATTATACGAAAAACGATGCATATGTCAATTATAACAGTTTAATTATATACTATATTTTGGACGATCAACGTGTTTTCGTATGATTAAAGTGTTGTTTAGGCATCTTCAGTAATAAACAGTTACGGAATTTTGGTTTGCATTGCACATTAAAGTCAAATCGTTAAGAAGACTAATGCCCAGACTGCATTGGCTTTAAATATTAGTTAGGCGTCGAAGGCAAAATCTTTAAGATCGAAGGTTTAACAAATACCTTTCGACTAAACCGAAATAAAAACGGGAATTTACGAAATCGGCTACAAATCAGTTGTGGTCCAGTAAGTGTAAATAACAGCGTATATGCACGTTCAGCTTTTATATAACTGTTGACTCGTATTTTTCTTAATTTAAGATGTCTATGAAATGTCGGGAAATATATGCAGAATTTTAGCATTAATGTCGTCGTCGTTATTTTAATGTAAACGTATTTCCCGAAAGGTAAATGTATGTTACATTTTTAAACGAAAGTTCAAAATTGCATTTTCATAGGAATTCAATTACGCAAGTGACTCAACGCGTTATACACATGTATTTATAAAACTGTTCAAGTATCAATAGCAATCCGTATTAGATAACCACTCCATCCTGACAAATTTCATACTGATTGCACCCATTTGAAATTGTGAAACGAATGACGAGGTTAATGTAACATAAACGTGCACAGGGGAAATGTATTTACCAGTTTAAGTTTCCAAAAGAAAAAAAATTAACGTAAGTTATACCATGTTATCATGACTGGACTATTGCAAAGTATTGTTCCCAATGTACATGGGAAGTATCAAGCCAATGGGTCGATTCATTGAAACGATCTTACCACATATTGTAACAGTGACCATGACCTTTTACCTAGTGACTCCAAAGTTCAATAGGGGTCATCTACTGTCCAAGTCCAATGCAGATGGGAAGTATCAAGTCAATCAGTCAATTTGTTGACGAGTCATTGATCGGAAACAAAGTTCACACTTATTGTGACAGTGACTTTGACCTTTGACCTAGTGACCACAATTGCAATAGCAGTCATATACTGTCCGAGTTCATTGTACTTGTGAAGTATCAAGACAATCAGTCAATTCGTTGACGAAGTATTTATTGGAAACGAACTGGTCTACGGACAGATCGACAGACCGACAGACATCCAGCAAAACAATATACACCCTCTTCTTCGAAGGGAGTGGGGGGGGGAATAAATATTTGACACAATTTAAAATGGAAATAAAATGATCAAAAACAAAAACATTTTTAATAAAGGCATGCAATGATGCTTATTGTACTTAAAGTATAGAGATTAAAAAAAAAAAACATTTACAACATGAAACAAACTGACAAAAAAACACCACAAGAAGGAACATTTAAATTAAGATGAATATTTAAAATCAATACAGTCTAGTTTTATGAATGTGCAGTATTAGTATTTATTTCTCTTTCAATATATATAGAAATAATGAAAATCAGCTAAACATAAGTGTATACAGATAAGATTGATCAACTGTGCAAGGATTTTTCTGTCTAATTCTGTATACATAGAATAACATAACGTAGAATAATCGAACAATGTAGACAATACTATACCTAGCAGATACATAGCATATAAGATCGGACAAACCGAAAGCAGAATAGACGGCAAGAGACACATTACAATGAGAAAACATGATATATGACACTGCACAGACAAACAAGGTGTTCTCTTATATTGAAAATGAGTTTTATACCCGGATACTATTCAGTGCATGATTAATGGTACTTATAGAACACAAAAGACGATTATGGCAAAAATTTTCAACAATCGCCATAAAAACGTGAAATTTCTCACCAAAACTTTTACAAACGGAAAACCAAATGCAATATCAACAACATGCATACAATCCACAAGTAAATAAAGGACGTTCTAATAAAGTGATTCTTAAAAAACAAACAAACTACAAACATACGTTGTTAAGAGGTTATTTGTCACTTAAAATTAACATTGTCCCAATAAAAGATTTTTTGAACAATTATCTACACATAATACGCAAATGCTATCTGAGCAATATTACTAAAAACAAAGAACTACTGATTTGTTTTGATTGTGTGTGCAATAACGCAACATGTACGTATATGTTACAACGGCTTAATGTATACTTGCTTTTAAACTAACTATAACCAGTGATACAAGTTCAACCGTAAATATTTAGGTTATTCTTAATCTTTAGTTAAGCATTTGAATTTCAGTAATAACACACATCACCGTTTAAACGCATTACATTGATTTATATTAAGTAATTGCGTTTTGATGAATTTCATTATACAGACGAAAAGTAAAAATAATTAACTTCTATTTGAGCCAAATATTTTTTATCTTAATACGTTGTTTAACTTAAAACAAGATTTACAAATAAATGTCACTGCAATATTTTAAGAATAACAATCCAGCAAAACCCACTGGCAATACTTTACAAAACGCAAAAATGAAGCCGGGAAGAATACAAACGTAGGGGAATCGAGTCACACATTTTGAATGAAAACAATACTAGTTTATAGTAACAGCTTACAAAAAAGAAACTAAAAACAACTGTAAGTCTACAATTACGATACTTTTAGAAATGCTAAATGAAACCGTTATACAGTATTTTTGATATCAATTTCGTTTTAAACAAGAATATCAGTGAACCTGATGGATGCTCCCCGATGATGCGCTTTGTCAATTTATTTGTTAATAACCACCTAAAAATATCTATTATTAGCCTCGGTGACCTTGACCTCAAACCTCAATTAAAGGTAGAGGTCAATGCAAGGTACCTACATGCCAAATATTTAAGAGATCGGAAAATATTGAAGGTGCTATGAGAAACAGTAACAAAACTTTGACGGGAAAATCTATAAGTAGCCTTGGTGACCTTGACCTTGACCCCAGTGACTTCAAACCTCATCAAAAGGTAGAGGTTTATGCAAGGTACCTACATGCCAAATATATATGTAAGAGATCGGTTAAATATTAAAGGAGCTATGAGAAACTGTAACAAAAGTATGACGGAAGGAAGGAAGGAAGTAAGGTAGTAAGGAACTTTAAACTGGCAACTATTAGCATCGGTGACCTTGACCTTGACCTCAAACCTCATCAAAAGGTAGAGGTCCAAGCATGGTACCTACATGCCAAATATGTAAGAGATCGGTAAAATATTGAAGGCGCTATGAGAAACTGTAACAAAATTGTAACGGAAAAATCTATTTTTAGCCTCTGTGACCTTGACCTTGGCCCAAGTGACCTCAAACCTTATCAAACGGTAGAGGTCTATGTAAGGTACCTACATGCCAAATATGTAAGAAAACGGTAAAATATTGAAGGCGCTATCAAAAACTGTAACAAAATTGTGACGGAAAAATATATTATTAGCCTCGGTGACCTTGACCTTGACCCCAGTGACATCAAACCTCACCAAAGGAAGAGGGCCATGAAAGGTACCTACATGCCAAATATGTAAGAGAACGGTAACATATTGAAGGCGCTATGAGAAACTGTAAAAAAAAATGTGACGGAAAAATCTATTATTAGCCTCGGTGACCTTGACCTTGACCCCAGTGACCTCAAACCTCATTAATAGGTAGAGGTCTATGAAAGGTACCTACATGCCAAATATATAAGAGCTCGGAAAAATATTGAAGGTTCTATGAGAAACTAACAAAAATGTGACGGAAAAATATATAATTAGCCTTGGTGACCTTGACCTTGACCCCAGTGACCTCAAACCTCATCAAAAGGTAGAGGTTCATGCAAGGTACCAACATTCCAAATATGTAAGAGATCGGTAAAATATTGAAGGAGCTATGAGAAACTGTAACAAAAGTTTGACGGAAGGAAGGAAGGAAGTAAGGAAGTACGGAAGTACGGAATTTCAAACTGGCAACTATATGCTCCCCGAAAATTTTCGGGGAGCATAATAAATCTGCCTGGTCGGATGTACTTGGCAAAAAAATAATTCAACATGACAATATCGGGATAATAACACATTTTGCCGATAAAGATGAAAACTCATCGACAATGAACTTAAACATAACAACTTGAAAGCAAGAAAAGAACGCATATTGGACAAGATTGATGCAAAGTGACATAAATTATGTTTAACAGTACTGGATAAAGAATAAATTAATATTATAAAATGCGATAATTGTACTGAAAAAACAACAACACTAAAACAGACCGCGCAACATTATTGAAACCAACAGACAATATGCAATAGTTAAAACAACAAAATGTTATTTGAAGCAACACATTTTTCGCAATTGTATAGTATATCAATCAAAATAATTTTAATAGCCATGTAAACAATTATACCCTTTAAAAGAAATGTGTCTGCTTATGTAAATAATGATTTTTTCTCTAATAAAGTGTGTTTTAATAACCGTATTAAAACGGTTGATGTAATTTTCCGCGGGTGTAATAAGCTATATGAATAAAAACAACATGTCAAGTAAATTATGAAGTCGTCAGTTCTGATTTGAATCTTGGAACTCACATGACATCTATTTACCGTTCAAGTCGTGTAAGAGTGATTCCACATGGTCAGTTTTTTAATTTTTCTTCTGGTTGTTTAAACTGACACGTTACTTTTGTTTAATTATTAGGGACATGTTTTACGTATAAGGTCCACAAAAGTACTCGATTCTTCAGTTCCTGATTCGTCCTGCTGTTCAATGACAATGTGTTGTTGCAAACTATCATATGGTTAATTGTTCTTCTCGTTAAGTTCTTGCGGTTTGATGCGTGTGCAATTTGAGGTTTCGGTTTGCTGATCACTTGAAGATGGCTCAGATATCAGCTGCTCAGAAAGAGTCATACTTGATGTCTGGTCTGCAAGCTGTTGAGGTATCCGGATGATAGTTTGGTCGTCTGGCTCCGTATGGATCGGATTTCGCGATAGAGGCGTATCACGGGTATTTTGTTCTTTTTGCATCAAAGCGGTTGGTTGGTTCTGGTATTCTAAGTGTACATGACTCATATAATCAATGTGTTCATCTGGCAATACATGCTTAGGATTAGTTTCGTCTTCGTGCATGATGGCTGCAAGTACATTTATTTCGCTTTCTTTCTCTACGGATTCTGTTATAATAATTTCCTTTTGAAGAAGTTGTAAGTCAGACCGGATTTCTGCTGCGAAAGGAGGAGAAAGATGTTGTGTTTTCGCTTTCGCCTTCTGGCAATTGAGTCCTGGTATGTTCTGTTGAAATTGGATCGGGTGATCCATTAGGGCCTGAAGGAGGCTGACTATTTCGTAAAAGTGTTAACTCTGTGTTTTCATTTCATTTCCGCCGGCTGGCCAAGGAAAACTAAGACCCCGACCGTTTCGATTATATATAAATCTCCTATACGTTGTTTGTGTGATCGGTTCAAAGACTGACAATGCCAAGTGGGCCCAGTTGATCTCATTCATGTTGTGATAGTTGAACGTATTACAATCATTTAGTATAGAAGGCACGACGGCGCCTCTTTCTCGGACGATTGCAATCAATGTGGCACGCTTTGCGTCTGGAAAAGTGTATTTGCAAATAAAACAAAAACATAATGTAACCAGTCACAAATTCTATTTAAAAGTTGTCTCCCTTGTGTGCATAGTTGTTTTTAGCCTATTTTCTTTCCTGTACATTGAATCTGTTGGGCAAGTTTTCTTTCCCGCTCTGGCAGTAGTATTTCATGGGTTGAGCTGGAAGGACATGTTTTTTCAAATGTAATTTAAGAGCCGTGCTTCTTTGAGGTTAGTATAAGTCTCTTGGTTGCGATAGTGTTTTATAAAGATTGTGGCTAATTGATTTGTGTTGTACAAGTAATTATCTAATATATTGTGCATTTATATTAATTTGTAATGTGTTTCCGCGACTTGGAAAAATGGCAGCACTTCTCAGAATTGCTCTTTCCTATCATAGTCACTATTTCTGTATGCTTTATTAGCACATGCATTTAACTTGCAGAGCTTAACATCTTCACGGAGAATCCTGTGTGTAAGATCAGTGTGTGAGGGTAAAGCAGCCATTCCATAAATGGTAAGAATATTGAAATATTGTTAAAGTCATGAATGTATTATAAAAGCGGATATGTATGTGTTATATTGATCATTATATGGTTTTCTATGCAACTTTGTATAAAAGCCACTAGATGACCATCATATTATTATGTATGTTATTTTACTATAATTTGTGTTATTATTATTTTCAGGTTGTCTTCATATCTGGAATTCAACATTGAATATTGAATATTTAATATGTAGCACTTTTATAAAGTATAAAAGGTTAACATGTCTTAAATCTTCCTGAACATTAACGAACCCGCACTTGTGAAACAATATAATTAAGTATAATTAATATATAAATACCACCAGTGTTACAAAATGGCGCCGAACGTGTGTTTTTAACAGAATTTAAATTTTAAGACATTTTAAGTGCTACTTTGTGCTAAACTATTTGCTCAACTATTGTCGACATATTGCAAAATGTGATCGACGAGGACATCGAGTTTCGGCTTCGGGAGGAGCAGGAGCCGCTCGGGTTGGCAGACCAGATATCGTATGTACATGTACTGTACATGGGGTTGCTGTTCGTTGCTGTTCCATCTGCAGATGTTTGTACTTCACCTGGACGTTTTGGTGCAGTTTTAAGTGGCCATTGTGCGGCCGCTTTTGTTTCAAGTTTCCAGTTATACTGGTTGGACTATTTTGTGGGTATTTTGCCCTCATAACGCAAATCTTCGAGACCGTCATCCTGCTCGTTAGATCTTCACGAAAGATTGGGACAATTAACATTTCAAATTTCCATTAATGTGAACATTGAACTATTGAACAATTGTGCATCTAGTGGCTGAAACAAATTGTGTACAGTATCCAGGTCAACTGAGCGTGAGTAGAATTTTTGTATGAAAGGTTCGCTTGCATGATATATTAATATTTGGTGATGGAACATCTCTATTATAATATAAAACCTAGTTAATTAACTAATATTGCATTCAATTCTATAGAAATGCTGCTATTGTCTTTAAAATAAGTTATTTTTTTTAATTCACGGTGTATTGAGAAAGTAAAACTATTGGCAAACTTCCAATGTTGGGGTCTGTTTTTTTCATGGAAATTGCTCAACTTTTGTATACAAAGTCTTAAAACTGGATCAATCCTGTTTGACAGTGATTTAATCTTGTGTTATACGTTTCCAAGGTGTTTGATTGCTTGATAATTTTGGTGTTAAGTGACATCACATAATTTCTTACATTTCATTGGTTGACTTTATGAATGCCATTCACTGACCAGTCTTTTGTAGTAGTAATTCCTTTTAGGGAATACACAGATAGTAAAACTGTGTTTTGGTTGTACAATGTACATGAATGGTAGTAGTTTTGTGTAGTGTAGACATGATGCATAGGTTCTTGTAGTATTGCTGTGTGGATTACAAGGTAAGTGAAACAGGAAAAAATTAAATTGAAATATTGGTTGAATAATTAAATCAGTGACCGACAAGAAATAAAAATAAATAATAATAATAATAAATAATAATTGTTGTGGCATAATGCATGAATGTAGGTGTTGCTATATGCACAACAACAACAGTAGTCATCAACAACAACAACAGTAGTCATCAACAACAACAGTAGTCATCAACAACAACAACAGTAGTCATCAACAACAACAACAATAGTCATCAACAACAACAACAGTAGTCAACAACAACAACTGTAGTCATCAACAACAACAACAACAATGATCATCAACAACAACAACAATAGTGATCAACAACAACAACAACAATAGTCGTCAACAATAATAAACAACAGTAACAACAATACGTCAAATATTAAACAATTATTCGCAATTTCTTGTATTATTATGGCATTTAATGTGGTTTATTTAAATCGGAATTTGAAAAATATTTGATATAGTTTGTACTTGGATGTTTATTGTGACATTCATTACCATTGATTGGAATTGAACTTGCATGTGGAAGGGAAATAGTTATTTTGCATTTGAGTTGAAGTGTGATGTTTGTATTTGAAGCATTTAAGTGGGTACAAACTGGAATAAGGGAATTGGAGTGGAAATAATTTCAAATTGAATACTGTGTTCAATTATTTTATATTGTGATGTGTTATTGACATTACACACATTCAACAGAAATAAATTACACATTGTATTATGCAAACAACTTGTGTGTGTACAGTGAAATAAAGTGTCTTGAAGTAGCATATTTGGACATTGTTTCAGTGGTAATAAATATGTGCCTGTGTATGAACAATATAGTGTTGACAATTGACAATTGTTTGGCGTGAACATTCAAAGCGAATCGTGTTCTTGAAAAGTGTTGAATCGTGAAGTTGTGTTTTATTGTGAACAGCTCAAATGACACTGGCGTAATGTGTTTTGAGATTGAATTTTTTTAATTTGTAGTACATGTGTAACTGGATTTCAACCTCAAGTGACAATTGTATGGTGTTTATTGAGTATATGTTATACCAATAATCAATAAATGCTATGTGAACATTTATTTAGTTTTATGATGTGTAATATGTATGAGTTTGCTGTATGTGGTGACTTGAGGAGGTAGTGAAGTGATATTCATTTTTTTTATTGAAGTCTAGTAATAGTAGAAACATGTCTAGCGAGGATTTGAAGTCAAATGAAGCATCTGGTGGTACTGAAGTTACCGCTGCTCAATTAAAATTATTGAAAGCTTTTGAAGAGCTTCATATTGATACAGAGTTTGAGACAGCTGCCGACTTAGCTACTTGTATGCACAATTTTAGTGTAGTAAAGCCAAAAACATAGGCTAATGTGATTATAAAACAAGACCCTGTACATACTGATAACGAAAGTAATGTTCTTTGGGGACAGTTTGCATCCTTTAATTTCCCTAAAATACAAAATTTTAGTGGGGAACAAAATAAGGGAGAAGTTTCTTGGCCATGTTTTAAATTTGAAGTTGATTCTCTATTGGCTGAAGGATTGTTCCGTCAAGAACAAATATTACATGGTATACGAAAGGCTGCCAAAGGAAACGCAGCAGAAAGTCTTAGGAGGCTAGGTGTTGGAGTGAATCTTCAACAAGTTTTGATTAAATTAGAAAGTGTATTTGGTGACATTGAAAGTAAGGAAGTTATTCTAAGAAGTTTGTATAATTGTACACAAAAACCCAATGAATCGGTGTCATCTTTTGCATCGAGAGTGGAAGATCTTTTTGATAAAGCTGTGGGTGTAGGTGGTGTTAAAAACAATGATTTTGAAATTTTGAAACGTGTTTTATACCAAGGTTTGAGAAAAGAGTTGAAACACATAGCAGCATACAAACAGGATACTGTGAACAATTATGATCCCTTTACAATTGAGCTGCGAAAATTAGAATTGGATTTGATTGATGAAAAGAATAGTGAAACAAAACCTTGTAAACAAGTAGTAACACCTGAAACTTCTGAGATAAATGAAATCAAGAACCTTTTGAAAAAATTAAATGAACGCATAGATAAAATTGAAAATGAAAAATCAGGTAAGTATGAGCATGTTCAGTACAGACCCTATACCAGTAGAGGTGAAAGGAGAGGACAGTTTTATCCCAACAGAGGGGAAAGGCGTGGTTTCCGAAGTCAGGTAGGTATAAATGTTCGACCCTCTAGGCCAACCTCCAGTTTTACGTTTGCCATATCCTGTCATAAATGTGGACAGACTGGACATTTTCAAGCTCAGTGCCCAAAACTAGACTGTGCTCCAGTTAGGGGATCGAACCTGAGCACGAAATCTATGAAAGATCCCACATTAGTAGGGGAGGTCAGCGAGGTAAGTATAGTGTTAAGTTACATCAATACCAGAGCATTGTTAGACACTGGATCTTGTGTAAGTATCATTTCAGAAAGTTTTACAACAATAATTTTAAAACATCAGCTTGGAGCCATTGAATGATTTACTTAACATTGAATGTGCTGATGGTAATCAGTTGCCATATCTTGGTTTTGTTGAACTTGAAGTACACATTTGTGAAGGACTTGAGAGTTCGAAACCAAGCTATTGTTTATTTTTAGTGTCACCCGACACAAAATATTCTTCAAAAGTACCAGTTATTCTGGGAACCAATATTTTGAACAGATTGTTGAAAGAATGTCATGATACATTTTGTGAACAGTTTTTGCAGAAAGCTTAGTTACATACACCATGGTATTTGAACTTTAGAGCTATTTCATTGAGAGCAAAGTCTTTGAAAAGAAACAATGGCAGAGTTGCAATTGTAAGAAGTTTGAACAGAGAGACTATTTTGTTGAAGCCAAATGAAGTAAGAAATTTTAAATGTTATACAGATAAACACATTGCTTATCCATCTTCAAGTGTTATAACTGTATCTTGTACTGATGCACACATTCCAGATTTCATTGATGTTACACCTTCTGTGAATGTCTTTGAATTTGGTAAATACAATGAAATATTTGTCACATTGTCAAATTTGACAACAAACACAGTTGCTATTCAACCTAAAGCAATTTTAGGGGAGTTACAACCTGATACCATAGCAACGAAAATTACAAATGTGAAAGAAAGTGATTTAGATTACAAAATATCAGAAATTGTTCACAATATTGTGATCGAAAATAATGATCTACTTACTGCTGAACAAATTGTTGAAATAAAAACTTTGTTGTTAAAACATAAAGATATTTTTTCAACAAGTGATACAGATATCGGTCAGTGTTCAGAAACTACACACCGAATTGACTTGATGAATGACACACCTTTTAAATTGCGTCATAGGCGTATACCGCCTGGCATGGTTGACGAAGTGCGGGAGCACTTAGAACAATTACACTCATGTGGTGTAATTAGACCATCAAAGTCACCATTTGCTTCACCAATTGTTTTGGGTAGGAAACGCAATGGGAAATTAAGAATGTGTGTTGATTACATAACTTTGAATGAAAGAACAATAACAGACTCTTATGCTTTGCCAAGACTTGAAGAAATATTTGATTGTTTAAATGGTGCTCAATACTTTACTACTTTGGACATGAAGTCAGGATATTACCAAATTGAAATAGAAGAATCACATAAACAAAGAACAGCATTTACTTTAGGACCATTCGGACTTTGGGAGTTTAATAAAATGGCTTTTGGTTTGACGAATTCGCCCGCCACATATCAGAGAGCAATGACTGAATTTCTTGGTGATTTAAACATGAAAATTTGTGTCGTTTTTATTGACGATATTATTATTTATAGCAAAACTTACAAAGAACATTTGGATAATATAGAACAAGTATTTGAACGTTTAAAATCTTGGAATTTGAAGCTTGCACCTGAAAAGTGTAAATTTTTTAGAAAGAATGTATCTTTTCTGGGTCATGTTGTGGGCAGTGATGGAGTAAAAACTGACCCTGAAAAAATTGATAAAGTTAGTAAGTGGCCAACACCTACAAATCCAGATGAACTTCGAAGTTTCCTTGCTTTTGCAGGATATTATCGTCGTTTTGTAAAAGATTTCAGCACCATTACACGTTGTTTGGCGGATTTACTTCCACCCACTAATGAAAAAAAGGGAAATTGAAGTCTAAAAAAGAATGGCAATGGGGTGCAGATCACCAGAAAAGTTTTGAACTTTTGAAAGGTATTTTAACTTCTTCGCCTGTATTGGCATATCCCAATTTTAAACTTCCTTTTGAATTGCATACTGATGCTTCTTCCAAAGGACTTGGTGCAATTTTATATCAAGAACAAGATGGGCTCAAACGCGTAATTTCGTACGCTAGTAGATCTTTGTCCCCATCTGAAAAAACTACTTAGCTTTTAAATTAGAGTTTTTAGCTCTAAAATGGGCAGTAAAAGAAAAGTTTTCTGATTACTTGACCAACAATCACTTTCGTGTGTTAACAGATAATAATCCGTTAACATATATTTTAACAACTGCTAAATTAGATGCTACTGGCCAACGTTGGGTATCAGCATTAAGTTCTTTTTCTTCTGACATTTAATACCGTAGAGGTATAAATAACAAAGATGCGGATGCTATGAGCCGTTATCCATATTCTCAACTGGAGTCAGGTAAGTATTCAATGTACACTGATGTAGTGAATGCAATATGTGGTTGTATTTTACCACCTTTTGTAGAACTACTACCATCAATGAATGTCAATATTGTTGAAATTACTGAAAATCCTGGAAAGCCAATGGCTCAAATTGAACAAAGAGAAATTAGAAAACAACGAAGAATGGATCCTTTGATTGACAAATGCAGAATAGCCACCATCGATAAAATAATTCCACAATGTTTTTCCAGAGAAGACCAAATAATGAAAAAACAATTTAGTAATTGTGTCATTAAAAGAGGAATCTTATTTAGAAAGATTAGGGAAAATGATGAAACTGTTGAACAATTAGTTTTACCTATAGTTTATAGGCAACAAGTTCTTTGTGGTCTACACAATGATGTTGGTCATCCCGGAAAAGACAGAACAGCACGTTTGCTGCGAGAGCGTTTTTACTGGCCATTTATGTTAACTGATGTTGAAAACTGGATTTTAAATTGTGACAGATGTTTGAGAAGAAAAACCTCAACGAACATCAGAGCTCCATTGATAAATGTTAATACCACATATCCTTTGGAGTTAGTTTGCTTTGATTTTCTGAGTGTTGAACCTTGCAAGGGTGGATATTAAAATATTTTGGTTATTACTGATCATTTTACTAAGTTTGCCATGGCTATACCAACAAAAAACCAAACTGCAAAAACTACTGCAGAACTATTCCATAATAATTTCATTGTGCACTATGGTATACCAACAAGGTTACATAGTGACCAAGGTGCCAACTTTGAATCTGAAATCATCAAAGAATTGTGTACAATGGGAAACATAAAAAAATCACATACTTCTGTTTATCATCCACAAGGAAACTCTGGTCCAGAGCGATTCAACCGTACACTTTTAGACATGCTTAGAACATTGGAAAATTCAGAAAAACAAATTTGGAAGAAATATGTAAACTCTTTAGTATATAGCTATAATTGCATACCTCATGAGTCCACTAAATTGTCTCCCTTTGAAGTGATGTTTGGTCGTAAACCAAAATTGTTTATTGATGCTGTTTTTGAGAAAGCAAACCCTGATTCAAATCAGAAAAGTTTTTTCAGAATATATTGCGGGTTTGCAATGTAGAATGCAGAAAACCAGGGATATTGTTGAAAAACACATTGTTAAAGCAAAATTTAAACAAAAGTCAGTGTATGACAGGAAAGCTAAAGCAGCTAAACTTGAAGTAGGAGACAGAGTTTTGGTCAAGATACTTGCTTTCAAGAAAAACATAAGATATCAGACAAATTTGAAGAAGAACTTTATACTGTAATTGAACACATTAATGATGATGTGCCAGTTAATAAAGTTCAGGGCTTAAAAACAAAAAGTATAAAAACTCTACATCGAAATCATTTGCATTTGGTTGCAAATCAAGATGAAGAAATCATTAGGATAAATGATTCTGCAGGACAGAAAGAACCGATACCGGACGAGTATAAAGAAAATGTTTCTGTGAAAGAGAAACTTGATGGGGAAGAAAGTGACGTCACTGAGTCAGAAGATGAACTAGTGCAACTTGTATTTGGGGACGCCCAAACGAAGACCGTTGTTACGGATGATATAGTTGTATTTCATGTATCAGATAATGGACATACTGAATGTCCAAATACTGTCATTCAAGATAACAGTACATTTGAAAATGTTGAACATGTAGGAGTTACAAGTGAAGACCAAGATGGTGTAAATGTAGAAGAAAGCCCTGTTCTTACTGAAAATGTTGATGAGGTATTAGAACCAAGTACTGAAGAAAGGGAGAGTGTGCAAGTGAATGATGTAAACGAGTCAGCGAATGAGGTTAGAGAGCGTGTTGAAGATCAAGATGGAAGAGAGATACTAAAACCTGCACCAAGAAGGTCAGACAGAGTAAGAAATGTCCCAGATAGGTATAAAGATTTTAAAATGTATGCATGTGTAAATATGCGAGAAAATTCATGGTTCACTATTCTCGAAGAGTTTATGAACAGTGAATTGATTGAAACAATGAGCCCAGATATGGTAAAACGAATTATAAATAGTATTATGCAATAGATTTGCAAATTCACTGTGTAATAATGATATTGTATCATTTGTATGTAAAATTTTGTTGTTGCTTTTCATGTGTGTATTATATTGTGTTTTTTTACAATCGGTATGCATTGTGTTGCATCAAATAGCCAGATATTTGATACACAATTTTATTTTATATTCTATGTTGTGTGTTTTATTTGTTCCAAATATGTGTTAGTATATGTGAGGACACATATTAAAGACAGAGGAGAGCAAAATGTGCTGGCTACATAGTAAGTATTAGTAGTCTGTATCTGTAGTCTGTACAGATCTAGTTGTACGAGTTGTTTATTTGTACTTGTAAAGTTAGTTACTGTACAATTGTAGTGGTAATGTATTGTAAGTTGGTGTAATGCTTACTTTATTGTATTGGTATAGTACTGTTTCATAGTAAGTTTGTATATTCTTATGTAAGACAGACTGTGTTATGTGACAGGGACAATTCTTGTGACATTTGTTATGTGACAGGGACAATTCTTGTGACATTTGACAAATATTATGGACATACACATGTTATGATGAGGACATCATTTCTGAGCTGGGGGAAGTGTGTAACCAGTCACAAATTCTATTTAAAAGTTGTCTCCCTTGTGTGCATAGTTGTTTTTAGCCTATTTTCTTTCCTGTACATTGAATCTGTTGGGCAAGTTTTCTTTCCCGCTCTGGCAGTAGTATTTCATGGGTTGAGCTGGAAGGACATGTTTTTTCAAATGTAATTTAAGAGCCGTGCTTCTTTGAGGTTAGTATAAGTCTCTTGGTTGCAATAGTGTTTTTATAAAGATTGTGGCTAATTGATTTGTGTTGTACAAGTAATTATCTAATATATTGTGCATTTATATTACTTTGTAATGTGTTTCCGCGACTTGGCAAAATGGCAGCACTTCTCAGAATTGCTCTTTCCTATCTTAGTCACTATTTCTGTATGCTTTATTAGCACATGCATTTAACTTGCAGAGCTTAACATCTTTACGGAGAAACCTGTGTGTAAGATCAGTGTGTGAGGGTAAAACAGCCATTTCATAAATTGTAAGAATATTGAAATATTGTTAAAGTCATGAATGTATTATAAAAGCGGATATGTATGTTTTATATTGATCAATATATGTTTTCTATGCAACTTTGTATAAAAGCCACTAGATGACCATCATATTATTATGTATGTTATTTTACTATAATTTGTGTTATTATTAATTTCAGGTTGTCTTCATATCTGGAATTCAACATTGAATATTGAATATTTAATATGTAGCAATATAATAAAGTATAAAAGGTTTACATGTCTTAAATCTTCCTGAACATTAACGAACCCGCACTTGTGGAACAATATAATTAAGTATAATTAATATATAAATACCACCAGTGTTACAATAAGTCAAAAACTCACCGCTTTAGTTACATGTATATTAATAGCCGATTTTTGACAAAACTTGTGTATGGGACATGGACGATGTCTTACTTAACTTTCATGAAATGTATTCGCTATTATTACGCATGAATTTTTATTTAATAACACAATTAATGAAATGCGAGTAACAATATCATTGTATTAAATCATTCAACATTTTGGTTACTGATATAGGTTTTAGATTGTCTTTAAAGGGATCTTTTCACGCTTTGGTAAATTGACAAAATTGAAAAAAGTTGTTTCAGATTCGTAAGTTTTCGTTTTAGTTATGATATTTGTGAGGAAACAGTAATACTGAACATTAACCATGCTCTAATATAGCCATTATATGCATCTTTTGACGATTTTAAAACCTAAAAATTATAAAGCGTTGCAACGCGAAACGATTGAATAATTTGGAGAGTTCTGTTTTTGTCGTTAAATTTTGTGAAACTACGAAGATTGCTTATATAAGGTATACAATACGTCACGAATGTGTACTCGGCAGAATAGCTCAGTAAGCTAAAGCGTTTTTACTTCAGGACTCTGGCAGGACTCCAGGGGTCACTGGTTCGAAACCTGCTCCGGGCAATGTTTTTTTTTCCTTTTTTTATTTTTTTCTTGATTTTTTACTGGAGCTTTTACGATCCAATGTTTACATTTATCAATATAAAGCATTTAATGAATAAGTTAAAAAAAATGCCAAAATCTGTGAAAAGGCCCCTTTAAAACATAATCATTCGATTTTGTATGATGTTCATAGAGCAGGGGAAACATCCGACTTTTACAAAAATAATACTAATTTGGTTAGAAATCATTCGTGCACGTCTTTCGACTTCTAAAAAAATTAATTGCATAAAATCAAATAAAATATTATCTGTCGGAAACTCACCGCGTGTACATTAATAGCCTATCTACGAGAAAACGTGTATAAGATAGATAAGTTATGACGATAAACTAAACCAACTTCCATGTAATTTCATTGCGAATGTTGCGTATACAAGAAGTTTAAATACCACAATTAAAGACAGACAAATTGCAATACCATTTATATAAAAATTTCAATATAAAAGGTACACACAAATATCCAAAATAAACATTTTGGTAACTAATATATGTTTAAATTCATCTTGAAAACATTAAGCATTCGATATGGTATCATAGCGGATGCATCCAACTTGGAAAAACAATTCGTATTTGGTTATGGAATGCGCAAACACAGTAAAAAAATTTTTACAATTAATACTTATCTATCAATATCACAAAGCGTCTAGCAATATTTTAACCTGTTGAAATTCCTTGAGCTAATCGTTCTGTAACAACGAATATGCTCTGAAGAAGAAATGACCTTGATAGGACTAGTCGTAGCAATTAATTGGTCAAAACATTTAAACACATTTTTTAAGTAAAATGCATTTTAATTATTAAATACTTACCTTCAATCTTATAGCTTATACTTTTCCAAGGGGGTTACATCATCCGGAAATTATTCAAGCTGGGAACCGGCCACCTCCTTACTGAAATTATAGACTAGGTTAAACATAGTGCAATGCAACCTAGGCAAACACCAGTAACCAGCCCTCAATTTTCTTTCAATATATATACACAAATATTAATCAAATAGCGGGGTGGGAGGTGGGACTTACCGATAGCAGGTAAGTATTTAATAATTAAAATGAATTTTACTTTAAAAATTTGTTTTAATGTCATAAATACGTTAGCTGCTATCTTCTTGCTGATTTTGCAGCTGCGGTGGAAAGGCTCGTATTAATTTTTACCATCAAGTCGAACCCATAAACAGGGTTATCAGCTAATGATAGCAAAAAAACAAAACAAGGGTTATCAGCTAATCTTCGTTAGAACGGTATTAATTGTGACTTCTCGGACAGAGTAAGTATGTCTATGTTGTAAAAGACACTACCGTTAGCGAAGCCACAATAAGTCCAAACATATACAAATTGTATTGTTGGCACTTCAGAAAACGAAGATAAAAAGATGAAAAAGGTGGTCGGATTCCTCGAAAAAACAGATTGGAGCACGTCAGAAAGTGGGGTGTGATTAACATACGTCCACCAAACAGACATAGTTCTTAAATCATGTGGTCAGATCCTAAAAAGGAATGAATCCTTAGATTAGAGATAAGAGTAAACCTTCCTTACTCGAGGTCTAACTACGAGAAATAGAAGCCGCATACACATCCCCCCTGTTTTAGGGAAATGAAGAGTGTCTTTTGAGAAGTTAAACCTTGAATGGATTCACACTGCTGAGATAGAACGTCAATGCCCCGATTGGCCATAGAATTCTATCTTCATCTTGAAGTTCATGTCTACCAGTTTAAGAAAAACTTGGAAACTTGAAGATTTTTAGAAGCCATATAGAGGATTTGATATTAAGCAAGGAATCCTGGCTGACACAACAAAGTGAAAATGCCATGAGATCAAACTGAAAATGGTCGTATTTAACAGCAAAAGCATGAATTTCAACCCAATGACGCAAGCCAAATCCCCGTAAGAGGTAAAGGAACGAAATACATAGAGTTTAAGTTCCATGGCTTGGATCATTTCCGGAGTAGGTAAGTCATCACAGAGATGTGATGAATTACGAAAGCCAAGGTCTGCTAAAGCATAATATGTATCCTTTGATGGAGATAAGAACAAATTCTTATCATCAAAGAAAAAGATGATACAAACTTCTATGCATCTAGCAGAGTGATTAAAGTAATAAATATGCTCTCGAATACCAGTCAAAAAAGAATTTCCAGATAACCTCATAGACAGTTCTGATGGAATTATCCTTGCAAAAGTAACACGGATTGAAGCTCTTACATAAAAACGTTCTTCTGTAGAGATTACTAAATAATGACCAGACATGTAGTGGCACATGTTTGGTTCTGTATAAAATATGTCTCTTTGAGATATGATATTTGACCTGTGAAGCGGTTTTCTAAAAAAAGTGTACAGGAGACTGAAAAGGTCGTAGAACAATAATCCCATGGTTCACCAAGAAGAGACCATGAAAATATGGCAAAAACTCACCAAGATATTCCAAAAGAATAGAATGGATGAGATATAAACGTAAGTACCCAGTTGATGTCAATGGGGCGAATGTATAACAATCACACACGCTGCTGGATCGATTTCTGTGAACTGCGTTCACGTTGTTCAGCATTTACACTGCGATCTACGAACGCATTTCGCTCATTACTAGCGTTAGATGCGGAACAACGTTCCTCGATAATGCTTTGCTGCTTTGTCTCCGCCATTTTGCAAAACACTGCCGCGCATGCACAAATCATATTTCATTCACCGAACGGAAAAATAAACGAAAGAGAATTCAAGTTAACCATTTCCTGATGCGACAGAAAGCACTGCAAGACAAAACGTCCAAAACGTTGAGACGACCTGGTATGTGTAGGGCGATAGAGAAAAATTGATGTTCTTGCAAAGATCGAATAAGTTCCTGGTTTCCAGATACAAGGAATGATAATATAATCACCTCTGTGTCTGGATGTAAACCACGACCGATGTGTGTTTGTTCAAACCATCACAAAGGAGTCGTGAAAATGTGTTGTAAATGAAACACAGCTACAAAGAATGCTCGCTTTACAAGATGTTGATGTGCAGGTGATATTCCTTTGGATATCACATACTTGAGAATATCATGATAAGTGGTTCCATGTGGTCGTCCCCAACCTTCCCTCACTGCGGGGAATCACGAGGTTTTATTTTGATATGGAACACGGAAAATGGCGGCGTCATTGTCTCGGTAAGAGTAACTTTTTTGCTTCTCGTACTTATATTCGAGATGTTAGCTTGAAATGATGTAGCCTATCATATGCGGAATCGAAATCCGCGACTAATGACATCTTACTTTTTTAAATTAACTACATACTTTTGTCATATACCCTTTGAATTTATTTCAAAGTGAATGATTTTAAATGATAGTTTTCACGGAATAAAGGCATTGTGTCATACATTTCATAAAATTAACATAGGTCATACCATATTATTGCATGAGAAATTTGAGAAACATCATTTGGAATATGTACGATATTCTGGACGGCTTACCACTAAATATGTAAATAAATAAACGCGAAAGTAAAAGATGATATGTTTCACGGAATAAAATATGTATGATATGTTTCACGTATCAATTGTAAAAGAGCTAGGTAAATATTTATTATTAGACTTGGTTTGTGTCGAATTTGCGACAAGGCTTTTCGAAGCGCCTCAGGGTGAAGTGATCATGAAAGAAAACATACGGTGGTAGCGCCATAACGTTTTGGACGGATGTTCTACAGCAAACCTAATTTAACAAGGCATAGATAAGATGGTATTGCGAATATTAGGCATTTTCAGAAAAGTTAGTGAGAAAAACATTTTGTATTTAAGCACAGATGACTATTGCCCCATTGTATTTTATAGCTGTTTATAGCCGATTATTCCGACACATTGCAACCAAAATTGTTTCGAAATCGGTAAAATATGTACGTTACCATTCTTGCAATTGCTGATGATGGCTCTTGAGAAATGTACACATTGACAACGCACGGAATGTACATTCCATTGGTACGCATCTTTTTCGAAAAAGAATACCCAAAACACCAGGTTTATTCGATTGTGTTTTGTCATTGATGATATAAAAACGTTTGACATGTTAAGATGGATCGATTTAATCCCGGGACATGAGTTTCAAGACAATATTCAAACTTCATTGCACCGTTTTTAGTGGCGGATGTGACAAATTGCGTATTTTCTCGAAAGGCAAAAGTTTAAAAACATTCGCATTGGACCAAGTTAATTCTACTATCTTTTGCTTCATGAAACGTCAAGTCACCCTATAAAATATAAAATACTTTACCAGTTGTTTAATGGTTTTCACAGCAATGTTTTGTATTGAACTACAAGAATGTGCGGCAACAAAGTCCAACGTGAAGATCTTTTGTTTTCTATTGTAAGTTTTCTTATGGAAACTGGTCTTTTCTTTCCTGTAGGTGCGCAGCACATAACGAAACTAAGGATTTTGCCTGCGCGACATGTGGGAGGTCTTTCGCAATAATGACAGACCTAAGAGCGCACATGACACACCATCAAGAAGCGACGTTTAAATGTGACACATGCGGACATCAAATGAATAGGAGAGACCAACATGATGATCACATGGCTATGCATCTTGGGGCCAAGAATCATGCATGCACATGCGGAAAGACATACACTCACAAGCCGAATTTGTATAGGCATCAGAAATTTTGCAAACATGATAAAAAGGGAATACTAATGCATCCAAATTACGGCGGCAGTTTACATTTGAACAACACACTTCTTTGACATCAAATATCGAAGGGAATTTTTTATACAGAACAATGCACACATTAATCAATATGCTGCATCGGCGGCTATGTCTTCTATTGTATGTGATAATTACTTACACAACGCTTATATAAGACGTAGGAATGACAGACAAAATGTTTATAAAATTGTACCCTGATTTTGAATAGTTTTAATTTGTAAAGCAAGCTGCCGTTTCTGAAAATTGTCAGATCAAAAATAATTTCTTTTGCCATACTGTCTTTTATATTTTCGTTAATTAATGCCCATCTTATCAGATGGCAGGATTTCTCCGCACTTTTTCCCAACGTAAACCGAGAGACCCGAGCTGTAAAGACGTCATTGAGGAAGACACTGTGCCCATCTTCTTTCTTCCCCTTTGATCTGTTTTCCTACACAGTCAAACACGTGGTTTCTGAAGAAAACAAACCGTAAAATTGTTCTTTAAATTATTAATTGGAGTGGACAAAAATAAGATGTACAGTTCCACTTAAACGAGTTTAAAACATATTTGTATTCACTAAAATTTCCATAAAGCGAAGTTTAAGTTAAGTTATATACATGCTATGAACGTAAGTTATTTAATGCTATTAAATAAACGAGCGGAAATTCTGGTGAATGATAACCGGACCATTTCGATTAAGCCTATGGAAAATAATAATATTTTATCACCACCTTCTTTTATGGTACTACATTTAATTCTTACTTCTTTCCAGTTTTTTGTTCTCTCGCGTTGTCTTTTAATTGTCAGTGTAAACATGACCGTTTTAAAAATGAAAGAACACATATTTGAAAAAATGCTAACAATGCGACTAATGCGACACTTTTGAAAAACCATAGTATTATACGACACATTTGGAATACGTCAAAATGAAAAACAATGTGACGCGCCAGCCTTTTCCTGCATGACTTGTTATGTTAACCTCATGAAATATAATACTTTATCACATGAATTACATTGATTCCCATGTAATATAACCATAACGAATATTTTATTTTTGAACATTTGTAATATACTTTTTAGGCGTTTTCATTGTTTGGTTTGTGCTAGATTGACCAATCGCATTTTATTTTGATAAAATGCCGTTGCAACGTCAAATAGCGTCACGAATCATAACGGTTGTGTAAATATTTATTTAATTTGCTCATTTTAAATCATGTGATAAAAAATATCTTACATTTGTTTTATTTCAAACCATATTTTATTAAACTCACCAATGGCTCGATCACTTACAAAATTTTCTGGACTCGTTTAATAAAATATGGTATAAAATGACAACTTGTGCCAGATTTAAAACATATATAACGCTAGAGCATTCAGAATGGTTGCATTGTACAGTTTTACAAAAGCCCCTTTTAAATCGAAGGATTGCAATCGATTCTTAAAGCATATTATTCACTGTTTCCATTTTTATTTATTTTTACTTTTGATTTAACCCAATCCATGAACTACCCTGTAAACACTACCTTTGTTCTATTCTTGCATTATTCGGTTATATTTAAAGTTTGATGACAAATGCTCTATAAAGATAATTTGTAGATTTTACCATAAAACATATGTTATATCTTTCACTGGAACGATGTTACGGGGCAAAACGGTTGTGCCAACTACGCAGATTCTGCAGTGACCACGTGGCTCAAATACGATTTCCTCGGACTCTTCTGCAAGGGTGTAGAAGTACGAGCGGCTCGTACAGTAGGAGAAAAATCTGCGAAAATTAAGCATAATACGCATATTAAACACAATGCACTAATGTTAGATATTCCATTACTAAGATTAAACTTCAGTACAGTGAAGAGACGGTCGCAGTTAATTTATGTGTGAGATTTTACGCCATGTTTAACACATGGTCGATCATACGTATCACGGCGGCCAGTTAACCTAACCGCACTTTGTCCAGGGCTTTACCGGTACTAAGTGCTGACACTTATACTAGTAACGGAGAAAATATCCGACGTTTTATTTCTCGCCTTTAGACAATAAGTGAAACATATCATACAATTAACGTGAAACATATCATTAATTTGTATTCCGTGAAACATATCATTTTTGTTTTGTGATTTATTATGCAGAAACTGCCAAGTTTTCAGACTCCCATACAATTGTTTTGTAATGTCAAGAAAACCTGGTTTATATTTAATAAGAACATGATTTGAGGAATGTCGATATTTATCATAATTGTGAAGAATTCATTTAAATCCGTGAAAACTATCACTGTCATGCATTCGCATGTGTTCGAATTCAAAGGGTAAGCGAGATAATTACTCAGTAATAAATGAAATGTAAGGAACCATTACACGCGGAATTCGATTCCACATATGATAGGCTACATCTTAGCAAGTTAAAATCAAACATTTAGGTACTATTGGAAAAAATAATACTCTTACCGAGACAATGACACCGCCATTTTCCGTGTTCCATATCAAAATAAAACCACGTGATTCCCCGCAGTGTTCCTGCTCACATCTGAATAAGATGTAAGGAAGGTAGTGGTAGAAGAAGCTATACTCCTGCCAAGATAATCTTCTAGACTAGACACCACTGAATAGTGGGAAGTAAAGAAAAAAGATCGAAATCTGTGTCATTGAATAATCCTGTGATCAATTCCAAAAAACTTACAAATAAAGCTTAAACGGACGTAAGAAAAGAAGTGTCAGCAGAAAGACCGGTGACCGGACCGGTAAATACCGACCGGTGGCCGGAACCATTAGTCAAGGATGGGCGGGGAAAGAAATAACGGCAAGTCGAACTTTCCCACTTCCAACAGACTTGAAAGTTGGTTGAATAGGAAAGTGTTGAACACTTTTAAGTCAATGACCTATCTACAGTAGCCTCTTTCTTGAACCAATAAAAGGCGCCTTTAAAATCCTGGAGAATAAAGGTCGTGAAGTCATCGATTTGCGATGTACAGGTAAAGGCGGTTAAAAAATTCATCCTTAGGCTCTCGCACATAAATTATAGATCTGATTTAGAGAGGTCAAATAGTAATGTTCGACCTCAATGTTAGAATCCGAGCCCGCTTCAGCCGAACCATCTGCAAGACCAGTAGTCTGCATGTAGACGGCTGAGATAAAAGTAGAAATAACAGAAAGATGTATTTCAAAATCTTCTAGTATTAGTAGTTCATATCCAGCACCAGAATGGATTAGCTGGGGAGGAAAATCAACCAAAGATTAAGTCAGCGGAGATGATTTGGAAACCAACGGTCGCCAGTAGAACATCAGTATTGAAAAGCACAAAATGTCATGGAGATTGTTGAATCCATAAAATATTGGATTCAATAGAATCATAGCCAGGGGTATACAACTAGGTAATGTAGAATATACCCGTGGGGCAACAAAATATGACCGATGAAAACACAGGGTAATACCGGTGATTGGTAACTGATGACCGAACCGGACCGGTCAATGACCGGTGACTGTAGCCAGGTTAACGGACCAGTCATAATATGACCGGTGACGTTACCTGTTAAAGACCGAAATATGGTGGAATCCATATGGTCTGACATCAATTCCGAGAACTGCTCGGAAAAAAAGAGCGTGCCAAAGTCAAATCCGATGGCGATGAGACATCATTAAAGCAGACGACAAAGAGTCATTCGATGACGAAGAAGAGGAGGAAGAATAGTCCGATGATGATAACGAAGAAGAGGAGGAAAAATAATTCGATTATGATGAACGACTACTTATTCTGACCGGTGACCAGTGACCGGTGATATGAACGGTGACTGGTGACCGATGTCCGGTGATCGGACCGGACCGGTCATAATATGACTGCGTAAGAATGGAAATATCTGGTGCAGAAGAATGACCATCCAAGAAGTCATCTAACTGATAATGTAAACCGGAAAACAACGGTAGATTATCAGTATTGATAGGCACAAAGTGTCCAATGTAGTCGTAGAGGAGAGGTGAACACCTAATCCCGAAGCCTGAAAGTTAAACGAACTAGTGTTCGTATACAAATAAGGTTCGGTGACTGCAACATGTGTTGATGCCCTTAGGGAACCAACACACGTGGAATGAAGACATGAAATTCCGTAAAAGAATAAAATGGGGACCGTCGATATGACCAGTAGGTACGTTAACGCCTACGTGAGGAGTTGCGAAGTCCCATATACCGGCGACGCCGAGATCTTGTTCGGCTTCGCTGGAAATAAGGTCTCCTAAAGTAGTGTCTCTGTGAGCGTTGGCGTGATCGCTTACGAGCGAATCGACGCCGATAATTACTAAATGAAGGAGAGGCGTATTGGATCTCTTTCATGTTGTGCTCAATGAAGGAGAGGCGTGTCCGATGACTATCCTGTTGTATCTACGGTGGCAGCTCGTTGACGATGATGAGTCTTTCGACGACGAAGAAGAAGAAGAATAGTCCGATGATGATGAAAGACTTCTTCTGACCGGTGACCGGACCGTTCAACGACCGGTGACCGGTGGCCGGACCGGACCGGACCGGGGACCGGACCGGACCGATGAGCGGACCGGACCGGTGACCGGATCCGACCGGTCCACGGTGATGACCGGTGACCGGACCGGACCGGTGACCGGCCCAGTGACCGGACCGGATCGGTGACCGGACCGGTCCTCGATGCAGAGCCAAAGCTCCGTTATTAACGTCCTCGGACAAAGACCGACGTATGGCGGCCGCCATATGGTCTGACGTCGACCGACTGACAGCATAAGCCCGTTTCGGTCAACGACCTTCCCGGATGGCCAAAGACCGAAGTATGGCGGCAGCCATATGGTCTGACATCGACCGACTACCAGCATAAAGCCCGTTTCGGTCAACGTTTTGGCCAATGTCCGTTCTTCTCAACTCTTGTATCTGCGACCATCATTTAGTCAATATATGAAAAACAAGAGTGAAACATATTAAACAATAAACTGGTCATAGACCAGATTATCATACGGCACATAGAATCATTATTTGCCCAAAATGAAAGTAATTTACATTCTCTCAGTTATTATTGTAAAAGAGAAAGTCAATTGTATGTATAATACCACTGCCGTAGATCATAAATTAAACAAAAGTTTAATTCAAAACAGATGAAAAATAAAATGACCATCAATTAGATTGTCATATTGAACGTTATAATCATTTTTGAACCCAATGGCAAATGATACACAATCTGTCAATGTATCAGAAGAGCACGATCTCGTAACGCATTAGAAGACCACGTTTTGCACGTGCTCGTTCGCGCCTGAAAACACCCAGCATGGTAGAAATAATCATCGTTCAATAAAAGCAAGCATGGCTTACCTTTACAAATGAAACAAAAGTCCATTAAATCCACATAAAATAATCCGAATGAAAATTAGAAAGATAATCAACACAATTTATCTATTCAAAACCCCATTCAACCAAGTGAAATAAATCGAAAAACAATTTTCAATTCAGAGCCATGAAAAAGGCATGTATTCACCTGGTCGATCCGGAAAGAATATTGAGGGCTGGCTACTGGTTTTTGCCTGTGTTGGATTGCACTATGTTTAACCTAGTCTATCATTTCAGTAAGGAGGTGGCCGGTTCCCAGCTTGAATAATATCCGGATGATTAAACCCCATGGGAAAGGTGTAAGCTATAAGATAGCAGGTAACGTATTTATGACATTAAAACAGTGTGTGATCTGTGGCAAAACAATTCACGTAAAGGATATGATGATGCAAATATTATTAAACACTTATTATGAAATGTTCTATAAACACATGCCATTACAAACATACATAATACTTTTTGACAGCAACTGCCAATAATGTGAAATTGATTACTTGTTCCAGAGTTATACCCATAGTAAACTCAAGAGAATTTAGACGACATTTGAGTTTCATACGATGTATCTCTTCTGGAACATTCAAATGGAAGCCAGGTTCCAAAATAACTCTCGTCCGTTGAAACATTTGGCTGCAAAATGGGCCGGCCAGTTATTGTTAATTGACTTAAGTGATCATTTTCAAACATTCTGTCGAATCAATCTTAATCTTTTAATCGCATTCGCTCCCATGAAGTATCGTCCGATTTCAAGAAAATTTCCGTTCTATTGAAACCTCTAGCCACCAGAGAATGGGCAGTTTCTACCTTGTTTGTTGTTTGTTGTATGGTTATGTACGTTTTGTATGTTTAAGTATGTTTTTTTGTATTGTACTGATGCACTTTGACTTTAATTTGTTATCTTGCATGTAAATGGTCAAAGGAATTTTGCCGATTTTCCAATGAAAAAACTTGAAAACTTTGTTTTTGTAAAAGGTTGTTAACCTGCTCGGAACAGTTCAGTTCTTTCGCGTTTTATGTAACGCTTTTTGGCTCTCATGTTTTATTTCCGAATAAACCGACCTTGAAATATACTTTAACCTCCATATCAAATCATTTTAGCTGATTATTTCTATTAATCATTCCGCATGGTAATACTTGGACAGATTTTCAATACATCCACAACAATAATCTCGACTCGTGGTCATTTACGGGACAATAATACAATATGCGATTACGGGACAGGATGTGAAGCGGCCAAGCAGCTAAGTCGAAATACCACTCGTTCGGAAAGCGGGGCACGTGCTACGAAATATCGTTGCAAGGGTTTCCAATACGGTTTGTTTTTGTCAGGGCAAAAAAAGAAATGTTGTGTGCGCCCCAGCAGCTTAATCGATAGAACACTAGTCCTGATAGCGAGAGGCCCATTGTTTGAGTCGCAAATTGTCAAGCCCTATTCTATATTGCAGCAAACAGGGTGTCACTTCGTCAGCAAAAAAATCAATAACGAATACAAGTCCATTTCAGTGTCTATTTCAGTTTTCATTGCAATTTATTTATGTTGATTAAACTATAACACAACGTTTTTCTGTGTTCGCAAAACATTCTGAACAACACAATAAATGTGACAAAAACAAAGCATGTGCCATCTATGTCTGGCTGTGTGCCTGGTAATTTTTTTTTCTCTTGAAGTGAATATATTAATATACATCGGAACACGCAATGGTGACGTGTGCAATATAAGACGGACACGTGTACAAAATCACATGTCCAAAGGTAACGACTTAATATGACATGCAACGTGCGTATATAGACGTTAGTCTGTCAATAGACGTTAGTCTGACATTTACATGAAATTATACAGCAATTAATGTTACTCGAGACATGACTAATTAGTGAAACGAGCAATTGACCATTACTTGGTGTATTCTCCTCGTCTAGTGTTACGATAACACATGGTGTCTCTTTGTATATCCATTTAGGTAGACACGATATTGGACTTGATGTTAAACAAACATAAATGAATATTATCCTTGTCCCAATAGATTGTACCCTTGTCGAGATAGTCTTTAAACTGTGCATTGAATTCGAGAACGAACTTTGCTTGCTTGAGGGACAGTTGCGAAACCGACTTACAACGTGTGTCCTGTGACGCTTTGTGTTAGAAGCCACAATTATTGACCCGTTAGAGCATTCCCCTTTTGCTTACGAGAAGTCCTAGACTCGATTTCTTTACTGACTGCACACCTATCTACCACCGCCGACATGTATCTGTATTATTATATTTTCTTTTTGATTTATAAAGTCATGTTCGCACTAAATTCAACTGTGTTTAAAAGTTAATGATGAATATGTTACTCTGTTGAATCAAGCGATTATTAAATATGGCTAATAAATTACAGTTTAAACGATTGATATTTTCAATCTCCGACTTTTGAAATAGATCGTGGGTAATATTCATTTAAGATGTTGCATCTTTCGACAACAATATTTAATTCGACCTAATATGTTAATGCGTATCATATTAGAACAAGGTTTATAAGCGATGACGGCGTAGCCCGTGTCATTTAAAATCAAAGTGTTCGAATGAGTAGCGAATTATTGTTTTTATTTGAAATTGTGTTAGATTAAGTGTTCGTGACTTAATACAGTGATTTTTCAAAAGATGTTTTATTTTCGTTTTGTATTAAATATTTCATTATTACGAAAACATGCATAAGACTGTCAAATTGTTAAGCAGTGTAAATATATCGGCTGGTTTTAATAATACTTAATCAAGTACCGATGTGTAGCTCTTTTTAATGGCGATATTCTGAAACAAATGAATGTGTGTATCATAACCATGAATACAACTGAAGGAACAAGTTTCTGTTTATGTGTTTTTTACATTCTCTCTATTTCGCCAGCAGTGTTGATGGATTCGTATGCACCCGTTGGATCATCGCGACCTGGGACGTGGAGTCGAAGTCATCTTCTATCTTCTAGCTCCTCAATCATGTCTTGTACGAACCGCTCGTCTTCGGGGTCGTCTTGATTGTGACACACAAAAGCGTCGTACTCAAAATTCTGACTGCAGTCATCATCATCTTATTGGAAAATATCACATATTATTATAGATATACAGTTTAAAATGCTCAAAATAAGTCGTTCGTGTTAATACAAAAAAAAGTAAAGGAAAAGGCATAAACTTGCTGTTTAATGGTTCAGAACATTTGGTGAAACAAAGTTTTGTTTACTTTATAACTAACGCACAGCACAATTTTCAGCAACAGGCCGATATTATAAAGGATTTTCTTTCATAAATCTGCATATGGCGCCTAGATACGTCATTTAATATAACACCCAATGATCGTACTAACAAAGTTAAGAAATGACATACCTCAAAGTGTAAATCGTGAACATGGCAATGTATTCAATATATTAAATGAGAACTTAACAGAAGTATATACTACCGACACGGAGCCCATATTACAGCACTGTTAGGACACCTGAATGTAAACGTATTTATTTTGTATGCAATCATTTGAGAGAACTCAGTTCTAACAAGTTATTGTGTTTTCCTTCAATTCCAAATATCAGTAAACATGTATAATGTATGGCTGATATGGGACCCGCATTTGCCCATGTTAACTTCCGGCAGCGCCAAACATAAAACACTAGCGGTAATTGTTATTATATATTTATATTCCTATAGTTCATTCATTACGTTGATATCTTTCAAAATCAATCTGCCTGAAAAAATAACTGTATTGTGAACTGTTGGTAGCATGTTTTATGCAACAAAATCCAATTCAGTGTTACATTTTTATTGTACTTTTACGCGATGTCATTGTTTTAGACTTGTGTCAATTTGCGGTACTGTATGAAATGTGTTCCCGGACGACGTATACATGTAATGCACTCCTTCGTAAATAGTAAAAGTGTTGCTTATATATACATACTGTTTGAACAATTCCTTTCTCATATATATATATACTTATTTATAATTGTTCTTGCATCCTCATAGGCTCCAGTGTTTTTGAAAGTATATTCGTTAGTGTTTTATTATAATTTTATGATAAGTCAGTACTAAGATGACTTACCAGCAGGCATAAGTTTGAGGAGGATGCGTGCTGTGTCACGAAGCTTGGGCACCTGTAGAGAGCAGCCGATGTCTAAGAGTTGGAACAGAAACAGCGCATAGCGCTGATTGTTAGACATCAACTGTAGAAAGATGTGAAGCATTTGATTCGCGTCCTGAGAAATGGGGCTTTACGCATGTGCATTTGCACAGGCTAATCTGGTGCAACACTTTTCGCCTTAACTTGATTTTCCCTAAGAGACTTCCTTTAAACCAAACATATCACACAAGCCGAAAGTGTTGTCACTGACAAGTCTGCGCAGACTGCATAGGCTAATCTGGGACTACACTTAACTCACATGCCTTAAACCCAATTTTCCCTAAGCAAGGCTTATTTGTTTTAATCAAGTACATATGAGCCCACATCATAATAGGATTTAAGAGCTTGACAGCTGTACAGACCCAACATATTGTGTATGAAGCAAATAGTTTGATGTCCGAAGTATTGCTGCACACAAAAAACATGTTTCTTTGGTATTGAGCAACTGTTGGGTCTTAGACTTACATACTGATGCACACAAATTAGTTATCAATTACAAGGATGCACCATTACTATAGCTCTACAACACATGAAACGTCGTGACTTTATGAAAAACGCCGATCAGGACCCTGTTCATAGAATATAATATAATTTAATTTATTCAAATAGGCATCGGTGTTTACGATCGTGATCGTTGCCTTATGAAACAGTATGTGTTCTTAGAAATAAATTTTAACTTGTTACTTTTAGAAAACGTGACACGATCATATTGTAAAGTCATTCGACTGACAAACTTTCCACAGCGGTCAAATGAACTTCCCAAATGTACACTGTAGTCATTTGTTTACCTCTTTCACTGCCTAACCTTCTACTGTGGACACATGTTCAAATATTACTCTCCACTTTAACTAAATGTTCAATTCATCCGACTGCTGAATAGTCTCCTTAACTCAAATATAAATCTGACTGCCTAACTGTCCTTTTTATCCAATTGTTCGAATTTTGCGACTTACCAGCTGCCAAGTGTAATCAAACACTTTAATACTCTACTCTACTAACGACATGTTTATCTGCAAAGGAATTCATGTTTATTCATCGGCAACCTAGTATACAGTACCAAACCGGATTAACCGTATTGTTATGCTCTTGGCAAACCCCGTCAATGTTGTATTTTAAGCCTCACCTGATAAATTAAAAAAACAATATGACAGTAATCTATTCTCATTATGTAGTATTCATACAAACATTATACAGTTGATAAAACCAGCCGTAAACGAGTTGCACATTCCTAAGTTGTTAACGTATCACTACGCAGTAATTTATCGCTGATTCAAAGTGAACCTAATTGAGACTGGCTGTCGACGTATGGCTAGCAACCGTGTCTAATTATATATTTGATCGTTGAACAATTTAATCGAATCGCTGAAGGCAATGCAGTTGTTCGTTATTGAATAACCCTAGACGAAACTCTTTTTTTTCAAAATTAAGAATGTATCTTTCATGACATACACATGATAAATTCCTTACTAGGAAAGTTCCACGTGTTGAACTCCAGACCGTTCTTCCGTTTGTCTGTTTCTCTCTCTTACTGTTTATCTGTCAACCTGCACACTTGGAGACAAAGCACTCTTACACTTTTAGTACACATTGGCAGGAGGTATGCGCGTGAAATAGCCACTACTCCACTATAATTATAGATATAGATGGGGAATGCTATTTTAGTTTTGGCACCTACAACTCCAGAGGAATTGGAATTTTATTTAAAACTAAATTGCCTGTTAAAATTCATACCATAGAAAGAGATACATCCGGAAATTACTAAATATTAGATCTTACAATTGATACTCATAGATTTACTTTATGTTCGCTGTATGGACCAAATAATGATACTCCACTATTTTTTAGTAAAATTTTTAATATTTGTGATACAATAGGAAATGACTTCTACATGTTATGCGGAGATTTTAACGTTGTGCTGGATGTGAACATTGACTATAAAAATTATAAATCAATACATAATAATAAGAAGTCTAGGGAGCTGTTATCTTCTGTAGTCAATGATAGACGTCTTGTAGATACATTTAGGTTTATAAATGGAGATGAGAAACAGTTACCATGGAGAAAACCTAACACACTCCAACAAGCCAGGCTGGATTTCTTTCAAGTCACCAATAATTATATACCACATATCCGAAACTCAAATATACATGCAAGTTATAAATCAGACCACTCTCCTATTATTCTAGAACTAAATTTTGGTAAGGTAACACATGGAAAAGGATTATGGAAGTTTAATAATTCCTTGCTTAATGATTTGGAATACTTGAAATGTATAAAAAAAAGGATAGAAGATGTAAAACAGCAATATGCCTTGCCTGTCTATAATTTTGAATCTTTGATTACTTTGGATAATAATGAAATACAGTTTGTCGTATATGACCAACTTTTCTTTGAAACCTTATAAATGGAAATAAGAGGCAAAACCATTTCATATTCAAGCTACAAATCAAAAAAACATAAAGAAAGAGAATCTGATCTATTGAATTCAATTGAACAAATTGAACAAAATATTACACTTGAAAACATGGCAGAATTTAATCTATTACACCAGGAACTCCAAAATATTCGTAATATAAAAATGAAAGGCTCTTCTATTAGAGCCAGGGCAAATGGATTGAAGAAGGTGAAAAACCCACTAAATATTTTTGCAACCTTGAAACACAGTATGTGTCTAATAAAACAATTCCTTTAATTGAAAATAGCGCAGGTCAAAAAATATTTGATAACAATGATATCCTAAAAGAAGCTGCACAGTTTTACAAAGTTTTGTATACAAAAAATAATACTAATGTAAATTATAATATACATCATTATACAATATATTATTATTATACGATATTCACACTGTTAAACTGAGTAATGAGCAATCTCAATCTTTAGAAGGCCTTTTAACAATAGAAGAAATCTAAAAAAAAACTTAAATAATATGAAAAGTGATAAAAGCCCGGGATCAGATGGGTTTACTGCGGAATTCTTTAATGTCTTTTGGAAGGATTTAGGTCATTTTGTTGCAAGGAGCCTTAATTATGCTTTTATCTGTGGATCTATGTCAGTAACCCAAAAACAAGGAATTATTACATGTAAACCCAAGGAAGATAAACCCAGAAACTTCCTAAAAAATTTAAGACCTCTAACACTTTTAAATGTTGTATATAAAATAGCATCTGGCACAATTGCCAACAGACTTAAAACTGTTCTTGATATTCTGATATATGAAGATCAAACAGGATTCATAAAAGGCCGTTATATCGGGGAAAACACTAGATTATTATATAACATAATGAAATATACAGAAGATAACAGCATCCCTGGGCTCTTGATGACCATTGATTTTGAAAAGGCGTTCGATACCCTAGAGTTTGCATTTATTGAAAAAACACTTGACTATTTTAATTTCGGAGTAACATTAAAAAAATGGATTTCCCTCTTCCTCAATAACACCAAAACATCAATTCAAATTAATGGCTTTCATTCAGACTTCATTACAATAGAAAGAGGTTGCAGACAGGGAGACCCCATCAGCTCATACATTTTTATTCTGTGCGCTGAAATATAAGCAATTAAAATACGGCATTCTAATACTATCAAAGGAATTGAAATTGATAGCACTGAATATAAAATCTCTCAGTTTGCTGATGATACATCACTTTTTTTAGATGGCACAGACGCTTCACTCAATGCTCCTCTTGATCTTTTAAATGACTTTGCATTGTATTCTGGATTTAAAATAAATTACGACAAAACAAATTTAATATGGATTAGCTCCAAATAGTACAGTACACAATCCATAAAAACAAAATACAAACTATTTTGGGGTACAACACAATTTAAAGTTCTAGGTATTTTTTTTGATGTTGATTTAAATAGAATGATAGATATTAACTTCGCAAATAAAATAACTAAATTACAAAATACTATACATTTTTGGAATAGAATAAATGTAACCCCCCTAGGGAAAATAACTGTCATAAAAACATTATTACTTCCCCTACTTACTCACTTATTTATCTCTCTTCCTAGCCCAGGAGAGAAAATAATGAAACAAATTAACACCATGTTCCATAATTTTGTATGGAATGGCCCTGCGAAAATTAAGCATAGTATTGCTATTCAATCTTTTGAGGAGGGAGGAATACCTATGATAAATGTATATGCATTTGAAAATACTATGAAACTTACATCGTTAAGAAAAATTGTCCTATGCACTGGAAAATGTTTTCAACTTGTTTATTCAATATGTGATGTTAAAAAAATGATGAATTTAGGAAAAGATTATGCTGAGAAAATTTGTAAAGTATTAAAGAATAGTTTTTGGAAAGATGTTCTTACATGCTACATTATGTATATCAGTTAGAAAGTTGTTTGCAAATGTGAAGATATACTTAACATGCCTTTATTTTATAATCACAATTTTAAAATAGGGCTTAGTAGTATATATAATAAATCCATGTATGACAATGGAATTCGATTTATTAGGGATATTGTTAATACCTCTGGACAATTTTTACAACAATCTGTTTTAGAAAATTATATTGGCACAAAGATCAACTTCTTATTTTATGGAGGATTGATTAGAACTGTCAAAAGTTTTCTCAGTCTTTCTAACTTCCAAGTAATTAAAAAGCCAAATACAGAATGTGCATTTGTATCATCTTACTTGAATAGCATAGTTTTTATGCAAAACCCAAACCAAAATGTTTATAAAACTTTTATTATCAATTCTGATATACCGACTTGCCAAAAACAGTGGAATACATTTTTCAACAACATTGAATGGAAAAAGTACATAGTCTCGTTTTTAATATTTCCAAAAATACTTACACTCAATGGTTTCAAACAAGAATAATACATAGAATCCTATGAACTAAATCTCTATTGTATAAAATAAATATTGTGCAGGATAACCTGTGCACGTTTTGTAAAGAAAATGAGGAAACTATAGAACATCTGTTTTGGGATTGCTGTTTTACACAGAGAATTGTGAATTACGTTGTTGAATTTTTATGTGCACATAATGTGCAAAAACACTCGGAAATAAGTTGTAAAACAATGATATTGGGAAGTAAAAAAAAGTAATATGACTGATATAAATATTCTTATGCTAGAATTGAAGAAATATATAAACCTATTTCAGAGAAAAGGGATAGTTCCATCCATACAAGGGCTAACAATGAGCCTGAATATGTCTTTTAAAATCCAAAACAATGTTGAGTGTCATGAAACAGAACTACAGTCTTGGGCAATTGTAAGTTTATTTGCTGAACCAATATCATAATATGATTATAATTTATCCTTTAAAAACACCACAATCAACCTTACTTAACCTTAACCTTACTTAATAAAATTATCACTAGTCCGAAACCTTTTTATACTTCCATAATGAAAATAGTTTGTGCATATGCTTTACATAACAATACATGTACATTTGCTCTCCATTTTTCATAATATACTTTATTTGCTTTTTTAAAGATGTTTTAAACGTTTGTAGATGATTTAGTGTATATGTATGTATAAGGATATTACATTCTAACACTTGATTAGAACACTGTTTATTGACGCATACTAACACAAACGTATGTACGGTATGGAGCAGGATGACCTCGACCTGCACATACCTATGGACGAGGTAAATAAAGTATCATTATCAAAAAAAATAAATATATAATTATAGATAAATGTTTTGCGGTTATTTTTAAGTTAATTTTTCGCACGAGATTATTTAAATGACATACATCACACTCCTACCAGAAGGCGTTAATAATATCTTTAATGGACAACGTGTTTATATTTCATTATGAAAATTTAAAATATCAATAATGAAACAGTGTTTTTTAAGAATACCCGCATTCCGAGCTTTCGTTATTGCATGTAACAAATAATATTTGATTACTAATTAATATGCTCATTAATCATCGTATTTTTTATATACATCATAACTCAGATATTGTATAATAAAAATCTATGTAAAGGAGTGGGTATAGTTTTCCGGACACACAAACATAATAATAGGAATGATAGGACATCCTCATTGCTAAGTATAAAAGTTGTGGTGGGTTACCTTATGATGTATACACCAAACTATTTAATGCTTGTGTTGTCCCTGTTATAGCATATGGCGCCTCTGTATGGGGAGTAAAGTCTTATGCTTGCATCAACGCAATTCATTATAGGGAAATGAGGTTCTTCCTGGGCACGGGCAAGTACACACCGAATACAGCTATACAGGATGAAATGGCTTGGAAGCCAATTGTAAATGAACAATGGAAGATGATATGTAACCATTGGTATAGATGTTTAAATTATAATAAAAAAAGAGTAAACCAAAGGATATTTATATGGTCTTTACAAAAGGGCAATGCTAGATGTAAAAATTGGTGCAAAACTATTGTAGATAAGCTAAAAAGTTTTTGTTAAGAAGGCTATTTACAGCGGCCATTCTCGCATAGAAAGTTTCTGCAAGATGTGTCTGAAAATATAATGCGAACCCATATTGAATCTTGGGAAACAGACCTGTCGAGGGAAACAGCTGTAAATGGCCCAGGTAGAAAAAGGCTTAGAACATATAGACTATTTAAATCTGATTAGTCTGTTGAGCATTATTGTAAAATACAAATGCCATACAGTCAGAGATCAGCACTTGCCAAATTCAGGTGTGGAGCGGCTCCACTAAGAATTGAAACTGGACGTTATGAAAACTTAACACCTGATGAAAGAAAACGTCCCTTTTGTGTTAATACGGTAGAAACTGAGATGCAGGTAATACTTCATGGCCACTTGTATAGTTTAGATTGAGAAATACTGTTTGAAAAAGCGGCCTCCATATGTGATACTTTTCTTACTTTAAATGACATAGATAATATGAAATTCCTTTTCACACACCCAGATATGGTAAGGTTACTAGCACAAACCTGTTTTAATATACTGAAACTTAGAAATAACATATTGTACAGTACACATAATTATATATAAAACAAATATGAATTTTAAAGAAATGTATGTTTTGTATGCAATGTAATTCTTAGTATTTATGAACCTTCCCTGTACTTTTATCTATGCTGGAAATCACTTTCTAATATGTTTGCTTCTAATCTGATTAGACGTGACACATATTTTAGACTTTTTTACCTAAGCATGTCTAGTGCTCCATTCACAACATTGTCAAATTTTATCTAAAGTCATTTTATCATGTTTTTAGACAGTTATCCTTCATAAATTTGTGTGTCAAAATTTTTGAGTTGGATGGATGTCATGACTCATGATTAGCAAGTCAATTCCAGTCTTTTCTTATTATCATGTAGAAATGTAAAAAGAATGGTAAATTGTTTGATACTTCAGGCCGAAGCGGTGGTTAGTGAATATTTGTTGGTAAACATAAATGTCAGCTTCGTAAATAAATTCCTTACTTTACGGAAATTGTATAAATGCCACCTTAATTTAATATTTAATTCACGAAAGGAACGTTAATTGTGTTATGGAACGTTAATGGACTTGATAATGAAGCATACGATCCAGATTCTCCCATGTTATAACACTCTTTGAAACACTATGTGAATTGTTTGATAAACTTAGCTTTGAACACGTCTTTTAATCTAGTTATAAACGGATATAACTGTAAATGCCAATATATTCTAGGAAATAAACATGCAAACACACGAAACAGACAATAAAGTATATTAAAAGCTGTTTTCAAATAAAAAATTTATGAGTTTAATAAATGTGGAAGCACTATGAAACATTTTGATCAAAATGATTTTGCATGTCACGCATAAAATCTACCCTACCCCATCCCACCTCCTCCTCAAAGAAAAATGTGAAGAGCAATGATATCAATTTGTCGGATATTATTGATTCTGAAATAGAGCGATATTAACCTATTTTTGCCTAGCGTCTAGACAATGGCCTTGGAAAACAGCGTAGACCTAGATGAGAAGCCGCGTGATGCGGCGTCTCATCAGGGTCTGCGCTGTTTGCTTGAAAGGAATTTCTGTAAGAAATATTCTAAATATAGCATTAAATATACTAGAAATCCCTCATTTTTGAAATATATTTATCCAATTTAGAAGGATGGGAGAGTCCACTAGGCATAAATGGGTTTAACCTTACGACAACATTCTTACAGGCGATAAAATTTGTGACCGAGATTAATGTTTAAGAATGTGATAAGTATATCTATGACGAAAATGTGCTCTCATACAGTTCTTTCATTCCTTCACGTGATATGCAAAATCACGTGCCCGATTCGTACGACATGCGCCTGATTAATAAGTCCATTTATATTCGGAAACGATCGACTGCGGAAAAATCGAGATATCGAATTTAGATGAAATCTTACTTGTTATGTATGTTTGCAGTCGCATCTGAAATATAAGCGCTTCTTTAAAAGGATTAACCTATTTTACCAAGTAAGCCGTTATCTATAAATATTGTGTTACGTTTATTATCATGATGTATTCCGTTGTATGACGATTTGCTATTCATTTGCTATCATTGTGCTCTTTGTACAATAAATGGTTGGCCCATTTCAAAAGCAAACGACGCTCCCCATACTTGTTTACAAATCGTAGCATTTAGACTGTGTGTTCAATTTAAAGACATTACAGAGCGATAGGGGACGAAAATCGTGTGTTTTGTATTTCCCTAATTATATTTCTATTGTTGTAGGCACGTGGTTAAAAAATAAAATAAATGCACACATAACGAATGTTTTGTTATACACAGAAATAAATAGACGTAGATGCCGACGCAAGCAAATTAAATTTCAGTAGTTTTTTGAAGGAAGCAATATTCTCATTTAAGTTAGTTTGATTGAACAAGTTCCTCATCAGCGAGTACACATCAATGAGACACATCACAAGTGCCACAAACAAAAACCGCGTATTTATCGATAGACAGCAGCAGTGTCCTTAAAATACACTATATCGATCATAGTGACCCCTGGGACATCGTTTTACATTTTCATGCAATCAATAGTTATAGTCAAATCAATAGTTTGTCTAGTAATACATACATATGATTAATACAAGTTTCAATTATTTAAATAAAATATCTTTTATATTTTGATGCAAAATTAATAATGATCTTTATTACCTTTAAAGTTGCTGTACTAATCAATATAAAAGTTACGTTGAAAATTTCCTTCACCTTCTTTCCATTACAGGAACCCTTGGGACATCGTAAACAATAACAGTGCAATACAATTTTACTAAACAAATCAATATTTATTGGATTGGCTGCTTTGATCTTTTTAGTTGAAAACATTATTGTACGTAGTGTGATGAAATAACAAACCTAAGATTAGTATTTAGTTATACTATATTGTTTGGATTCTATGTACAAATCAAGCATTTACAATAGCTTAGATTGCCTGCCCCAAATAATTCATTTACGATAAATGGTCCCGAGCAAGTAACCACCTGATTTGGCATTCACCTGTCCATTATCTACACTAAAATTGTGAAAAATACCAGAAAGTATATTGCAGAGTGTAAGGGACATGTATAACCCATTCTTACTTAATGATCAGTACAATTTTGTTTCTTAAGATCTTAACTTAAAATGCATTTTTTTGCGTTTTCATGGAAAAATGCGGGTTTGTACTATATAACGGTGAACAGCGCAATTGAAAATTGGTACATACGTTTTGGCTATAAAAGTGTATGTGTATGTACATGATATTCAAACAACAGTGCAACTTTTGTATCGTAGCATTTGGAAAAAAAAGCAAAAGTAATCACGTAAACAATGTATTCAAGAAATGCATTGGTAAAAGAAAACTGACGTTGATCAATTTTGAAATGGCTAATCGATCGATATACTTAAAACAGCTTTAGTGAAACCGCAAGGGCTATGGTTTAATATTTAGTGTGCACCATTATATAACTTTTCACTTTTATGTTTGTTCATATCATGCTCCTGTGGTCAAAACTTAGCAGGACCTTGGGGTGACATGATTTATATATATTATATAGACTTAAACACGAAATAACTTATCCTCCGAAAGCGAAAGAATTAGGAGTTTTTAGTTCGGTGTGCGACATCATATGGTGACTCATTACTACTTTGTTGTTTACAAAACATGCCCAATGGATCAAAATCCGCCCCACCCTAGTTGTTACTTGTTTTTCTAAAAATATATATCACGAAGTGTTTGGTTAATAAAAATAACTGTTAAACAATAAACTATTACGGTTTTAAAATAGATCTCCCACCACCCACAGCATCACAACAGTATACACGTGTGAGCAAATGCTTATTGCAGACATGTGAAACCAGTTAATAGCTATTTATAAGAAATGGTGATTATTGAAACACTTTATGGTAAAGACGTTGATATAGTTCTGATGCAAAACATGTATTAAGGTTTTATATTTAATTTTCAAGATTTTGCATTTTTTAACAATATTAAACATAGTATAAAAATAACGAAAGATGACGTGTTATGAAATCTGTTTCTTCTATTTTTAACTAAAAAATGAATTAATGCATAATGCAGCGCTTAAACAGGACCCCTAAACAAGTTTGACTCTTCTCAATTTCAGACCAAGATTCATTTGAATGCCGGTTTTTTTAATTTATTGAAATATTAATATCACTATCATTGAAGATAAATGATCGACTGAGGCTTTATAAAGTTTGGCTTTGGTTATGCTGGTAGTTTTCAGTTTAATAGCCCATTGCTTAACAGAGGACAAAATGCTCTTCACAAGTGTTTATATTTTGCTAGTACTTCGAGTTTCATTTGTCTTACACTCATTTCCCATGTATAATCAATACTTTTTGTAGCAAAATATAAATATGATTTATACACGTTTCACTTATTCTAATTAAATATAAATGTTTCATTTTAATACAAAATTAATATCTTAACTGTAACCAATAAAGCTGTTGTACTTAATACTCAAAATAACGTTAAAAAGTGTCTCCAACGTGCAACCTGTTTCATTTATAACTCACTAGCTGTTGTTCGTGAAAAAAAGTGTCTTAAGTCTTTCAAAGCCATAAACTGTTATTTAGTCAGTGTAAATGGTTTCAAATATGTTTAACAGCTCGGATCCTCACAGGTTTGCATGTAAAGTGTAGATGTTTCAACTTGGTTTATAGACATGCATACAATGGCATTTTTCTCTCGGCTCGTGCTCGGGCACGTTGACATAAAGTCATGTTTGGTCTATTGGTAACGCGTTTCATGACGAAGTTGGCAACCATGATCGATCCTTTATATTGGATACTTATACAATGTTACCAGCAGCCAGTGCCGCTTCAACATCCAGCACTCATTGGAACGAACTCCGATAACGAACAGCCGGAAAAAATGGTATGTTAAGTAATAGTGTTAGTATTATTTGTTTGCATGATTACTTAAAGCGGGTATATACGATTTTTCTATATGTGTTTAATTGTAATATATTGATAAAATATGTTACAATAACATAAAATGGGAAAGAAAAATTATACATTAAAGCCAAATTTCATAAAATGCAGCAAAGACAAATTAGCGCCCCGAGCCGATTGTGACTTACATATTTTCCTACAATAACCGAAGCATTCGTCTTTGAATTAGGATCGGAGTTAGTGTTCGTGTGTCGTATGAATAGATATCATTGCGGGAATTCAAATAAACCGTAAAACTAAGTTTAGATTCTTATCGTACATGTATGGTATACATGATGGCGAATTCGGCTGTACAGCCGTTTTCAATTTCAGAATTAAATATCTGGCTTATTTCGCATTTTTCGACACACGTTCTTCTTAACTTTTATTTAAATTTATATTGAAATATATATATAATAATTTTTTACACATTTTATATAAATTCATAAATATTTGACAAAATCGTATATACCCGCTTTAAGTAAGGCATCATATTATATTTGCTTAATGAACATATGTTTGTTTTACAAATGATGATATGCGATAACATTCATTATTTCAGCGTCTAAATAACCAACTATTTTAATTATTGAATAATTGTTTGAATGTCAAAACAATATCACGGTGTTAAGTCAGTTAAAATCAACACTAAAAAAATGCATTTATACACGGATAGTATATTATTGTTTTACACGCGATATTCAAAAGTAAATATTCATTATTCGCCTGGAATTGATGTATACATTCTGTTCAGATATTAATGGGATAGAGGTCTCAGTCACAGTGTCATATGTTTATTTCCAAATGACAATTAATACAATTTAATTAGGTTCATCAAGTATGACACACTTAACATTCAATGCGTATTTGTTTGTTCGTTTATGTAAATTTAAATTTTTAAATAGCATTTGTAATTGGCTGATTAATCATTAGGTCAAATAATCGTGACAAACAGAAGGTCAGGACTTGACAACAACGATTGTTAATGTGCGACAACGAAAATAGAAAATCGCACATGACTTGAAATGAACATTTTTTTTAGCAATTCATGACAACCACATGTTTTGTGTGTGTTTGTATTCATGTTGTATTAATTTTACCTAATTTATCAGCTGTTTATATAGTTATATACACTGAACACGATTATTATTGTTTGAGAATTACAGGGATTAGTTATGATGACGTCGCGTGCATTGCTCCCTTAACCGTCAAATAAATACCATCTCATGGGGTATTTGACAAGCTGCCTCATTATGTTTACATCATTCGTATCGATATAGTCTATTGGCTTTAATGTATGTTTGGTACAACACCAATATTGCGTCTTTAATCATTTGTTATTGAATTGATCATACAGAAAATAAAATAAATTTAAATGTGGTAAAACGGAAAGTGTGAATTATAACGTCATGATTAATTGAACAAATCATTAAATTGTGTTCAATCAACGAGTATTTTGTTAGCTGATACCAACCACAATAAGTTTTTAATAGCAAGCGATAGACCACGGTTCATGTAACCGTGCTGTAATTACTACTCAACAAGCATCCGCTTTTAAATAAGTTTGCATTATGTATTAATCTTTCTGTTGTTGCAGGCATATTCAATTTATAATTAGCTATGCGTCCGTATTTTACTTGAAGTGTTTGCAATTTCAGTTTTGATTATTTTGAAATTTAAAATATAATATTTTTTGTTGAGATGTGATGTGTGTTATCAATATTTTGTCATGATTATTGTTCTAACATAATTAATATAAATCGTTTCGCGATGTGTTTATAATTTAACAACTAACTATTTTCAAAAATAGTGTGCGTGAATTATCTCTGCATCAGCTCTGTAATATCCCGAAAGAAATCATTGTTCTTATATTGATTCAAATATCACGAATGTTATGTTGCTTACATTTACTGTATTGTATGTATTTATTCGGCTTGCCCATAAGTTTGTTTTTTTAAAGCCACCGAAATTGATTTGATTATATTAGATTAAATATTATTTTAGACCAATGAAAAGACCACAGCGCTACTTGATGCCGTTTTATCAACATATCTTATCTTAGCGGATATTATCTATTAAGACTAACGATTTCATTTACGATCCGCTTATACCCTTTTTTGACGGCCGTCGTAGGTATCGAGTTGCAGATAAGATTTAAGTTGTTCGTACGTTCTGGAAAATCGTGAACAAACCAAAAAACGTCATCAGATGTCACGCGATTTCCCGCGATATATCAAAAGTGTTTGTTGTCAAAAAAGCAAGATGGTAACTAGTAAATGATATTAATGATAGTATCCATTGCATCACTATCATGACTGATGTCTTCATGATTTATAGCGTTTGTGCCTGTCAATGTGTCTCCTTATTGATACTTATTGTAATTAAAAATCATATCATTATTTTACACCAAAGAATGAAAATATGTAAATTCAATAATGTATGTATTTTCCAATTAAAAAAGCCTGTTATAACGAAATAATATTTTCCCACATTTGAAACTGTATTCCTTTAAATTGACAATTTGTGAGTGTGTGTTCAGATCATATTCGAGTTTCAATTAATACATTATGTACATGTCTTAACTTTTAAGACAACATTCTAATCTTACAGTGCACATTCCTACTTCTTTTGTGACATATTTATCTTAGTATATACGAATGCGTTTTTTATATTTATTTTTGGCATCGAATTTACTTTATAAATAATAGCTTAAGAACATATTTTTTAATTGTTAATATGTTGCTGAGCCAAGTGTGAGTTTGAGCGCTCTAAAACCGGTTTAAACCCCCAATGCTTTGCATTGACCGTTCCAAGGCGGTGACCCCAGCTGTATTCGTATATGTGTTAATGTTGTTTTGTATTGTGTTGTTTTGTACTGTTTTGGCAATTGGTCAATTGCCTTAAATAAAGGACCGACTTGTTGTATATAATGAGAATTCAATACTGCTCCAGCAGCTGGAGTTTCACTTCTTTAAATTAATACAAATCTCAAAACTATCACTCAATGTCTGAGTGATCAGCATTGACTTGTGTAGCCGTAGATAGACAGCGTTATCAAGAAATGGGCAAATTAACGAATCAAATCTCATGACTCTTACCTTATCTGACCACAATATGATTATATAAAAATCAAAATGTCAGTAACATGTAAGATTTTAAAAATGAAAGTCAGACTTGAAGCAAAAGGTTTAAGTGTTCTTTAAATTATACATAACAACATTTTGTCATTCTAACGAATTTGCACGGAAAAATCATTGTCATTTTAGTTTGGTTGCTTTTACCATTAAATATCTGCGGAGGTACTGGTTTGGATAGGCGGTGGTGTTGACAAATGTCAAGTTCAGTTCATGTGTGTTATTATTTTGTTTTACATATTCTGACATGTATATAATAATTATTATCTATATTAATGAATTAACTATATATAAATCACTTATTATATTCAATTATGGAATGTTTGAATTTAAAGAATGTGCACCTTTTTATGCGCACAGTAACAAGGCTTTGTGAATGATGAAATCTCTTCCATCACATCAGTGATCAGCTGCTAAGCTAACCAAATGCACAGTATACAGTTAGTACATTTAGTCATGTAGGTGCGTCCATGTTTTTATCAGAATCTTGCCTTATGTGCAGAATGCACAGTACATGTGTGTTTTTAAAAAAAGAATCAGAAACCACATATCTTTATATAACAATTATTTTATTATATCATCACTTGCCTTACAAATAATTAATAACATTTTCAGATAGTGTTTCACTTAATTGTTCCCAACCTCTATAAAGATTTTGGAGAAAAAAGTATTGTTATGTTAAAAAACAAAAACATAAGTTTACTAATTTATGATCATGTTGTTCTAAAATAAAGGAAACATTATTCATTGTAGGCATTGCATGAATAAATATTGTAAACATTGTGTCCTTAACGAAAGCAATCCACACAAAAAACGACAGAGAAATTGTCAAAATCAACACGTTTACAAAGATATTGACCACATTTGACAAAAATGCAGCAGCTCTTAGAAGACAAATCATTAGTGATTTCTATTGTTTTACTTACATAAACAGTATTACCAACTTTCATAAACATAGTCATATATTGATAACACATGTAGCCAGGCATACACAGACCACAAAAGCTCATCTAGAGCACTTCATACACACGTGGACATAAAACAGCAGCTACATATTTAAAATAATGATTTGCTGTAAATATGCTGCTGTATGTCGGTTTTGTTGTGGCGCAGCGTGTATAATGCAATCCAGTTCCTGTGCCGTATTTTGTTTTCAGGCTGTGGCACCTGTTAATCTATGCACAAGTTATTCAGGCGCATGCATGCAGCAAAGGCTTGACAACACTTGTCTGGCCGCATGTATAAACACCTTCCAGTTTTATGTAGACACCTTTCAGATGGGAATAAAAATCAATATTACCCAGTAATTTAATTTCAGTTCCCAATGAATTATTAATGCCATGTATGCATGTTATTTCTTTGAAACACAACTTCAAATAGAAATTTAATTTCTCACTAAAATGATTACAGTTATGAATTCATAAAACAAAATGTGCATTATTCTATAGATGTTTATATATCGTTATAAACATATGCACGGGTATATGTAACTGAAAACTATATATATTATGTTTTTTCTAAATGTGTCTCCTTCACTTATGGCCACACGACACTTTCAGATACACAAACAGTCATTTTAAAAGACTTTTTATCGCACAAACAATATATGTTTATGTGTTTTTTACTTTAAAACGTTAAATTACACACTTTATTCAAAACTACAAATTATTCTTAAATATCAATAACATATTTAGGACCTGCCTCAGTTGCAGTGTATGCACACTCCATCAACAGGTGCATGAAAAGGCAGATATGACGAACAGGCGCAATAATGAAGCCTTCCCCATGTGTACAGTTACTTAATTGGTATTATAATGATGTAGATGCGATAATGACAATGCCGCTCAAAACAATAAGAAATTAAGCATTGCAACTTTTAAATCCATATATTTTGTCGTTGAAAACAATGATAATGTAAACCAAATGATGCACATTACAAGTGTATACTATATTTCGGTATTGTGCATTTATTTCAAAACAAAATTTATATTGGCATCATCATTGCAGTAGTAAAACAGTTTTTCCTAGTCCATTAAATTGTAAACATATACTATATCCATAAAATACCAGACTTTAACTTCATTCTTTTAATCCACAGCTGTCAAGGACAGAGATATCATTTGTTGAATTAGGACATTTTGGCTAAGTTTCAATGAACCTTTGCAACCAAACTATACTTTTAGATGTTAACATGATTCAATTGATACTGTTGGATGATTGATGCGTATTTGTAATTCACATTTTATCTGATGGCTTGAGGAACGCCAAAAAAGTGCTACCTTAAAGGTAAATGACAAACTGTGTCAAAATAATGACTTATGTATCCAAGTGTGCTTGTCTGCCTTATGTTTTGATGAGCTCGGAGGTACTTTAACATGTCAATGTTTTAAGAAGGTATTAGGCCATATTATTTCCAATGATGCGATAGTGTCGCGAACGTAAAGTACATGCATACGAAATATTGATTTGACCACTTGACAAGCGAACATATGTAACTCATAAGAAAGATTCATAATGGACTGATATGATTTGTTATCACTAAGTGTGAACACATATATTTAACAATTACAATGTTTTTTCGTGTTTGGTATATATAATTTAAATTGTTGAGTGAGTGTTAAAAAAGAAGAAAAAACTAATCATATATCGAATAGAAATACATATGTTAAATAGTTTCCATAAACTAATAATCTCTTGATATATATATAATATAATATATATATATATAATATAATTTACACTTTCTTAATCGAACATACTGAGAAAAAACAACAACAGGATGATCAGTATTACACTGTTTGTTTTCATCGTTACTATCTTTCAATTTTATTTACTAGAGTATTGCTTTATTTTATATTGAATATACATTGATCTGTTCACTTATTGATAAATGCATATTAACATATAAATTGGTTGACTGATTGTATGTTGAAAGTTTTTATTTAACATTCGACTGATTTATTATTTCCTAAGCTGATATAATTTCATGAATTGGTAATTATACGCTTCTAAAAAGCATGTTTTCCAAATTGAGCTTTTGCTTCATATAAATGATGCAACAATAAATATGCACATTTCGGTATTACTCAATCGAATGTTTTTATACACAATATCATTCGCTCTTCAACATACAACTAGTGTATCGATATGATATAAGCAATACCTTACGAGAATTGTTTTTATGGATATTAAACTTTGTTACGTCGTTAAATTCGAAGATTCGGATGTAGCTAGACGACTTCACCACATGTCATCTGCATTAAAAGTTATCAAATATATATATACAGTCTACTCTCGTTATCTCAAAGTCGGCGGGAACAAGAAATAATATCGAGATAACGAGTGCTCGATATATCGGATTTGGCGTTTTCAAAGAACAAATGAGACGAAAATTTACCTTTTTTTTAACATCTAAATACCTGCTAAGTGGTATAACTGAAGCCGTCACCGTGTGGCATAATACTCACAACGGCGTGATAATTACTGTTTGATATTCAAGTCGCGTTTCTTATGATTCTTTGATGTTAACAAAATACTGAACTGTATATGTACATTTTGTAGTTTGAAATGCAACGTTCAATCGATTATTAGTACAGTAAAAAATTAAAATGTCGGCAGGCTGTGTATTAATTGCAGTTAATTGCAGTTTAAATGACAGGCCTTACTCAAGTGTTTATAACATTTGAATCACGGATAACTTATAAATGAAATCGTGTTGGAATCAAAATATTCGACAGGTAAGCGCTGGTTATTGCGGTAATAACTAACGGTATGTCGTTCTGTTGCTTGTTACAAAACCACTCTGGCTACGCCCTTGTGGTTTAATTACTACGCATCGGTATTCCAAACTATTGATTATTACCGAAATAACCTTACACGTCGATTACTTCTTAAATATCATTTGTATCAAATGCTTATCATTCTGACCCAAAACATGATTAACAAAACCTTACTTTCATTCCTATGGAAATTTAAATTATGCATGACAAACAAACAAAAAATCCGAAATTCTTTTGGATTCTATCGATGCTTAAACAAAAATAAACTGCACGTCCGACTTGTCGTCATTAAAATCCATAGTTTTAATGGAATTGCTTTACACGAGAAACATATTTCATACCATACGAGAGCGAAGGAGTCATAAAAAACTTAATTTAGTATAATCAACGAAACGCTTACCTCAATTTTAACTAAAATCCAATGCTTAAAACAATAAAACATGGTATGTTCATTATATATTCTAAGTTTCTTGCCTACATGTGTAAAGTGATTTTTATTATCTGTTTTGCTATGTTATATTTTTAAGCTATAAGGATGTGTGTAAACATGTTATTATGCAACCTGTAATCAAATAATATGTTTAATAGTTCCGTATTTTTGAAAGATTGCAACACTATTATGGGATCAAGTGAGGAAGAAAAGACAAAACTAAACTGTCTTTTCATCATTATTTATATTACCTTAGTATATGGCTAACACTGCCGATGTTCGCGCTTCAGCTTAAGCGAATGTTATAACGGTTTTAATATATTACAAGATCTGGACAACGATGTGTCATTGCACATAACTCTTTCCTAAGTTTAAGATATGATGCTAACTATGTATTGACTGTATATATGTACAATCATCTAGTATATCCAAATCAGCATTTGTCGCTGTTAATTTAATTGATGTTTTATTCGGTACGCCGACTCGTTCTTATTATATGAGCTGTTCTGTTTTGTTTTAAATTGTACTGGTTCAAACAGGATATAATATTTCCATCAAACCATCATTGTGATTGTTTCTGTTGATTACAATTCAAGATATGGTGGGTATTTTTTTTTATAAAAACGCTTCGCGATGTGTTGATTAGTGTTGAATTGAAAACTGTTCGGCTTAAGTTTGCGTAAGTTATTTATTCCCACGTTGCTTACGCTTAGAGTTTGATTTGTAAATAGTACACATTCTGTTTCTGGAAACATCATCAACCATGTTATGCTCATCATGTTATGTTTTAAAATGTGACAAGATGGATTAAATAATGGCATTATATTCAAGTATTATTTGCCTGGTATCATTAATAAAAGACGCTGAGGTTGCGAATTGGATGAAACGTTAGATTCTCACAACAAAACATGTGACCTTTTGTGCGATTGTCTGGTTTAAAACTCTAGTGTGTGTTCATAACTAAAGTAACAACCCGTTTTCAATTGAACAATGCCACCTAATATGTTCGCCTTTGTTAAGTTGTTAAAGGTTCTTTGTCTTCGGAAGAGAACCTAAATCCAGTAAACGTCATATTACAATTGGTTTATATAGATTTCATTTCAAAATTAGTCTGACTGGTCGAAACAACATGTGCTAACATAGGTTTCAGATATAAACACGTGTGACGAATAACAGGGCTAAGATCGCTAATACATATTGGTTTTGAATTCATTTTTTAAGTCGAATATTAACATTGACGTTCCTATAACATACACCCATTTAGCACGTTGGCCTTTTATTGAAGTACCTGTTTACTAAAAAAAAAGTCGTCGGTGTGGAAATTATAATCAAATACACACCGTTTTATCTAGTGTTTAAGAAATAGTGCAAATACCATTGATGCAAATGATTGATCAGTACTTTGTTTTCAAAAATACACCCAAATTAAACAAGTTTATTTGAAAGGTCCAGATATGAAAACTAGTATTATATAAATGTTTTGACATACAACTATTGAACTCATTTCAGTTGCGTTCCATGATCGTTGTTGCCGCCATTCTCTTGGTGAATGTATTGAGGACGACTAATGGAGTCGGTTAGATTATTTCTTTGTCGTCAGTGTGTCTTTTGCAATAATTCAGTCATCCATTGTTTTTTGTTTACTTTTTACAACTTAAACTGTTAACTACATCTTCTCTGTGTACGTTTTTGTTGTATTGCCCTCGTTATTCTTTGTATATGTTCAAAAGGGTGCAACAAGTATTAAATGTTGCATTAGGGATTGGTTTCTCAATACGGATTGCTGTTGATAGTTGAAAATTGCTATCAATTCATGTGTATTTTATAACATTATCTAAGGCTTTTTGAAAACTAAATTTTATAAATAAAAAAGATCTATTGTTTGTAATTCGAGGTCATGAACAATGCACTAATTGTGAATATACTCTGACTATGAATTTGTTTTATTGTCAGACATCAATGCATATATATTTCGTACGGATCTACAGTTTTTTGTTTTAAAATAACTTGTTGATTTAAAGCACAATTGTTTGTGTATATTTATGCTAAAGCCCATAGCATGTGTTACAGCCGATATTTACATTTAAAATGTGTTTATTTCTGTAATAACTTTGATTTCAGTTCCGATTGTGTGAACTTAAAGATAATATTAAATCGTTTTCGTATAACTAGTTTATATTGACGTTGTAGCACTTGGAGGAACATGCGTAGATAAAACAGATTGTACCGCCGACAATCCAAACTCGATATGCGTTTATATTGGTGTGAGATCTCAATGTCAATGCGGCACAGGCTACATCTGGAGAGTAGATGATTGCAAGGCAGGCAAGTACATTAGCCATAGACGTTTTGCAAAATATATCGATTGATAAAGGTATGCATAATGATAAGGATATAAGTATTATGTGTAGACTTGTTATGAATTATTAGCATAGTATTATTGTTTTGAGTTGATCTCTGATAACTATACGCACGGGTCGAACAAAAACAAATATTCTGGTATTAAGATATTATGTGATGATAACCAACGCGTCGTGTCGCAAGTGGCTATATATAAAGCAATAACTAATTTAGTACGTTGATACACCCTGTAAAGCCCACGGTGATTGCGACACGACAACAAATCCTGACTCCGAATGCACTGGAAACGTTGGATCCACAAATGAACCTGTAAATCAGGCTACACCAAGCAAGGAATGGAGTGCAAAGCGAGCAAATAGATTCAGTCGTCGAAATAATAACAATTACAGACTGTTTTTGATATGTTTTAATATTAAACTTTATGAATTATGATTTTATTTTAATATTTGTATTATATTATCAATAGTTTAAGATGAATGCCATTTATCCAAGGGAATCCCCCTGCTTTTTTGGTTATGCTGTGAAGTATATATTTAGTGTAACGGTTGCAGTATAAAAATTATATATGTTTTTGCCGGATTTAAGAAAAATGATAGCGATCGTAGAACTATCGAATAATTAATATAATAACTAAACTGTATTATGTTTTAACATTAAACGTGATAATTATAAACATTTTAATATATTACAAAACATGCTCATATGTCTAACAGCTTATACAATTTTTGATTATCTAAATTAACACATGCGATTGTTTCTAATTTGGAATTTTTTATGGAAACATATTTCAGCATAGTTTCTTGTACAAGTATGATAAATAACTCAAAATACAATAAAAATCGTACATGTATTTTTTATTAATCAGGGATTGACATTTTGCTTTAAGAATTTAAAAACGGAAACACTTGTATAACAACGTTATTATTATACGTTATTTTTAACCTACGAGATTCAACCCAACACTTTAAGAAATAAATTAATGTCCCTTTAACAGTGTCCAAATGTTTTAAGAATTTGTAGAATTAAATTATACTCTCATCACAGCTATGAAACATCTACCCAAAAATGCTTGCAAAAACAGTTACAACGTGTCAGTTGCAAACCTAAAAGTTGAAGTACAAAGGTTTTTTAAGATGGTATCATTTTGAAAGATACAATGCCATTAAATTAACGATAACGTTGATTATTGTCGTAATCAAGTTAACGTTTTTATGAAGATGGCCATATATTTAGAGCAATAACACATTTTGATTGAATATCTTAGACCTAGGCACAACATGTTCAGCCAACGATGATTGTGACCTGGTATCCAATCCTTACTCAGAATGCGCTGGAAACGTTGGATCAAAAACATGCACCTGTAAATCAGGCTACATCAAGCAAGGAACGGAGTGCAAAGCGAGCAAGTAGATTCAGTCAAACACATGTTGACAATTATATACTTGTTTCGAATAATCCCGTCCTTAAAGGTGAAATACATCATGGTTTGATATTATGATTATGAGTATGCTGGCAACGTTTTAAAATCAGTACATTTTTTCAACGAAACATTAAGCGGGTTTTGTGTTTTTGTGTATGCTTTCCTGTATTGCATTGCTTAAATAGTTACATAATCAAATTCCTGTTAAAACAAACTATTTTATTGGTTAGCCATTTTAAATTAAATATAAATATCTCAGTATTGACAAAAAACATTGACCATGATAATATTTATATATAAAAAATATATTGACTAAACGTTCATGAGTTTTAATTAAAAAAAGCGATTTTAATTAACAAAGAAATATGTTCAGAATCCAAAAAACATGTAAATTCTTGTATGCATACAATAAATGAATATTAAATAGTTGACGATTGTAATTAATGAATGCTCGTGATTTGATTTAGCAATCCTCATAGACATATAATACTTAAGGCGGTATGCATATAAACAATAGACTTTTTCTTTCACAATTATCACCGAAAACACTTGAATCAATGCATACCCACATGAGTACATTTTAATATGAAAGTCACGAATTGTTTAATATAATATTCGGTACAATTTTGAAACATTACTAAAATGTTTTAAGAATATGCAAGATTATTTTAAAATTTGACCACATCTATTTCCCCACACTACACACAAAATCCGTGACGAAACAGTTACAACTTTTCCGATGCCAACGTTCTATCCACCTGACATTTAGATGCACATTGGTATTTCGTAATTTATCATTTTTAACGATACACCATAGTTCAAATTATTATATGAATTATGACGTTGCATTATCTTCGAAACCTTGGGAAGGTATGTAATTAGATGCTTATACATTAAGAACAATAACTAATCGGGAATCACTATTTCAGACCTTGGCTCAACATGCAGACACGACGGCAATTGCGACACGACAACAAATCCTAACTCCGAATGCACTGAAACAGCCGGATCTCAAACCTGCACCTGCAAATCAGGCTACACCAAGCAAGGCACGGTTTGCAAAGCAGGCAAGTACATTGACCATAGACGTTTTGCGAAATACACCGATTGATAAACTTATGCATAATGATAATGACCTATGTATCATATGTAGACTTATTATGAATTATTACCATAGTATTATTGTTTTGAGTTGATCTCTGATAACTATACACACGCGTTGAAAAAAACAAATGTGATGGTATTATGATATGATGGGATGATAACAAACGTGTCGCAAGTGGCTATATTTAAAGCAATAACTAATTTAGTATAATTATTCTAGACCTGGGCACAACATGTACAGCCAACGCTGATTGCGACACGACAACCAATCCTAACGCCGAATGCACTAGAAACGTTGGATCTAAAACATGCACCTGTAAATCAGGCTACACCAAGCAAGGAACGGCGTGCAAAGCGAGCAAGTAGATTCAGTCGTCGAAATAATAACAATTTAAGGCTGTTTTCGATATGGTTTAATATTAAACCTTATGAATTATGATTTGATTTTAATATTGTTATTTTATTGTCAATGGTTTATGGTCAATGACATTTATCCAATGGAATCGCCCATTTTTTTGGTTATGCTGTGAAGTATATTTTTAGTGTAACATGTGCAGTATAGAAAAAAGGCAATGTGTTTTTTCCGGATTTAATAATGCGCGAAGCTATAAATAACTTTGAATTAAACATAAATAAACATGTAACACATTTAAGAAAAAAGATATCGATCGTATTAATATCGAATAATTAATATAATGACTAAAGTTTATTACGTTTAAAAAAATAAAACGTGATTATAATACACATTTTAATATATTACAAAACATTCTAATATGTCTAACAGCCTATACAATTATTGATTATCTAAATTAACAAATGCGATTGTTTCTAACTTGGGAAATCTTATAGAAATAGATTACGTTAGTCCGTTTATAAGTTAACAACATGCTAAAAAATGCAATATTGAGCATAGTTTCTCGTACAAGTATGATAAATAACTCAAATTAAAATTATTATCGTACATTTATTTTGTATATGATTTGATGATAACAAACGTGTCGCAAGTGGATATATTTAAAGCAATAACTAATTTAGTATAACTATTTCAGACCTTGACACACCATGTACAGCCAACGATGATTGCGACACGACAACCAATCCTTACTCGGAATGCAATGGAAACGTTGGATCCAAAACATGCACTTGTAAATCAGGCTACACCAAGGACGAAACGGCGTGCATAGCGGGCAAGTAGATTAAGTCATATACATGTTGACAATTATAAACGTGTTTCGAATAATCCCGTCTTTAAAGCTGATATACATCTTGATTTGATATTGTGATGATGAGTATGCTGTCAACGTTTAAAAGTCAGTACATTTGTTCAATGAAACAATACGCGGGTTTGTGTATTTGTGTGTGCTTTCCTGTATTGTATTATTTAATAGTTAAATAATAAAATTCCTGTTATGAACCAACTATTTTGTAGGTTAGTCATTTTACATAAAATATAAATATCTAAGTAATGACAAAAATAGTGATCACGATAATATTTATATAAAAAAAATATATTGACTAAAAGTTCATAAGTTTTAATCATTAAAGCGATTTTAATGAACAAAGAAATATGCTCCGAATCCAACAAACTGTAAAATCTCGTATATATACAATAATTGAATATTGAAAAGTTGACTATTGTTATTAATCAATGCTCGGGATAAGATTTGAAAATCCGTATAGACATATAATACTTAAGGCGGTATGTATATAAACAATAGACTTTTTCTTTAACAAATATCACCGAAAACACTTCAATCAATACATACCAACATGTGTCCGTTTCAAAATTAAATTCGCGATTTGTGTTAATATATTATTATGTACAATTGCAAACCGTACTTAAATGTTTTAAGAATATTCAAGATTATTTTAAACTTTTACCACATCTATCCCCCCACATACACACAAAATCCGTGACGAAAAAGTTTCAACTATTTCGATGCAAACGTTTTATTCACCTGATATTTAGATGCACATTGGTATTTCGTAATGTATCATTTGTAACGATTCACTGTTATTCAAATTATTAAATGAATTAAGACGTTGCATTATCTTCGAAACCATGTAAAGGTATGTAAGTAGATGCTTATACATTAAGAACAATAACTAATCGGGAATCACTATTTCAGACCTGGGCTCAACCTGCACAGCCAACGGCGATTGCGCCACGACAACAAATCCTAACTCCGAATGCACTGGACCTGCCGGATCTCAAACCTGCACCTGCAAATCAGGCTACACCAAGCACGGAACGGCTTGCAAAGCAGGCAAGTACATTAGCCATAAACGTTTTGCGAAATACACCGATTGATAAACTTATGCATAATGATAAAGATATAAGTATTTTATGTAGACTTGTTATGAATTATTACCATAGTATTATTGTTTTGACTTGATCTCTGATAACTATACACACGGGTTAAACAAAACCAAATGTGCTGGTATTATGATATGATGCGATGATAACCGACATGTAGCAAATGGCTATATTTAAAGCAATAACTAATTTAGTATAACTATTTTAGACCTTGACACACCCTGTACAGCCAACGCTGATTGCGACACGACAACCAATCCTAACTCCGAATGCACTGGAAACGTTGGATCTAAAACATGCACCTGTAAATCAGGCTACACCAAGCAAGGAACGGCGTGCAAAGCGAGCAAGTAGATTAAATCTTCGAAATAATAACAATTAAAGCCTGTTTTAGATATGGTTTAATTTTAAACTTTTTAAAGTATAATTTGATTTTAATATTATAATTATATTATCAATGGTTTAAGGTAAATAACATTTATCCAAATGAATCTCCTGCTTTGTTGATTATGTTGTGAAGTATATTTTTATTGTTACAGTTTCAGTATAGAAACTATCAATGTGTTTGCCGGATTTAATAATGCGCGAAGCTATAACTAATTTTAAATTAAACATCAATAAACATGTAACAAACTTAAGAAAAATGATAGCGATCGTATTCATATCATATAATAAATATGCTGACTAAACTTTATAATTTTTTAAACATTAAACGTGATAAAAATAAACATTTTAATATACAGTCCAACCCCTCTCAAGCAGCCAGTCAAGGGAAATGGGCAAATTGGCTGCCTAAGCTGGGTGGCCTTTTAAGAGGGGGTTGGGTCATAGGGAGTCTAGAGTTGATGAGTGCATGGCCAACTGTTCAATTTTTGTATAAACAAAATGGTAAATATGTGTACATGCACTAAACAATGTATAGTCTTAAAATAATTTTATTTCTTCCTTTCTAAAGTCAGCTATAAAACAACATTTTCATTCAAAAAATATTCTATTCATCTTTCTAATCATCATCAATATCATCTTCATCAGAATCAAGTCAATGAAAAAGAATCATTCTCATGATTCGTTGTTTACAAAATGCGTGTTGTATGGCCCCAATGCACTTAAGATGGGAACAGTTGTGAATCAGTTATGCGTCAATAACTCCCGTGTCACTATCAATCGATAATTTAATTGGTTTATTGCAGTTTTATGTCTTTGTAATACCTACCGCACGAATTGGTCCCGACAGTGATCTCCTCCACGATAAAATCGTGGCCAGCTACTTAAGAGACTCATAATAGCAACCAGGTGTAATCCTACTGGTAATCGTGCTTTTCATGCATAATATTATAAAAACATTTATTTCGCCGCGTAAATAGTTTTATCAAAATTAATATTGAAATCATTGTAAATATCAAACAAATATAAATGTTTTGTTAAATTCCAAAATGAGAATCATAATTTGTAATCTGAAACACACTCCCGATTGATTTATGTTAACGAGACGTTTACAAATTCGAGCATCAAAAATGTCCTCATGTATTTCCTTTGTCCCGACAAAAGCGCGCGAAAATTATGCACCAATGTACAATGGCACGTCATACCCATGCGTGCGTGTATTGATTTGTGGATAAAAACTTTGTAGCACAGAGAACATGAAGAGCAGTTGATTTCGGTTAAAAGTTGCGTTGTTCTTTTTAACTTTTAATTAGCCGATAATTGTCATAAATGTGTGCTTGAAATAGTATGATTCAACAGCTACAAATAATCAATTATAAATTAAGAATCTCTTTTCCAGTACTAATAGATGATATTCGCATGTGCGGATACAAAAAGATCAAACGGTCGCATATTGCTTTTAACCCGATAACCCGATAATCTGCCACTAATTAATTGCAATTTGCAAACTGGCTGTCAAAATGTTTATCACACATCACGCTTCAGTACTGCAGAGCCTAAACCGCATACTGGAAGCACATATCGATTTTTTTCGCCGTTGCGTCGGTGTAATTTTGCCAGTGTACATGACTGACTTACTCGCGCGTGACCACTCATATGGGGGGAATTTAACATTTGGGATGCAAAATTGCTGACCGCTGGCCGTAGAAACGGGGTTACCGCTAAAGAGGGGTGTATTATATAGTGTTTATCGACGGTCGCGGCACAGACCGGCCGCCTACACGGGGCGACCGGCGATTAGCAGTGACCGGAAGTAGGGGTTGGACTGTATGTTGATCCCAATGCGATTTTTTTCGCCGTTGCGTCGGTGTAATTTTGCCAGTGTGCATGACTGACTTACTCAAGCGTGACCACTCATATGGGGGGAATTTAACATTTGGGATGCAAAATTGCTGGCCGCTGGCCGTAGAAACGGGGTTACCGCTAAAGAGGGGTGTATTATATAGTGTTTATCGACGGTCGCGGCACAGACCGGCCGCCTACACGGGGCGATAAGCAGTGACCGGAAGTAGGGGTTGGACTGTATGTTGATCCCAATGCGAAAAATGGCATCTATATGCAATGCAATTCATTACCATTATAAGAAATGTATCATATGCAGATATTTCAATTAAGTCAATAATGTGGATGTCAGGCATTTAATAATTATTATTATGATGAAATTATAACAATAATGCCGTGATGGTAAACATATCCTAACTATTAAATCGATTGTGGTTTTTCATCATTACGGTTTGGTCTGAATAGGAATAATGCTGATCTAAAGCCTGAACCATACGATCCTTTTTTATCAAACAATAATACTTGTTTTTGTATATACATCAATCCATCTTGCCTAACAAGTTCTTATAATGTTGATTTTATCCACAAAATACGGACATATTAATGCCTTATCATGTTGTCATATTTTGTGAAAATATATGTTATTAGACGATTTACTATTTACACGTCTTGAATAAATTGTATGCCTGTCTTTCTATCGATGTTGCTTTTTTGCCAGTTAAACCGTCAACTAATAGAATTGCTATGAAATCGATTTAACTTATATGGTAGTTCTTTTTAATTTGAAAAACAATGTAATTGGGTTAATTTTTATTTCCGCTTGTATGCTAGTGACAATTACTGGTCTGAGTTTGAGATTCGACGATACATTTAGCCGGTTTAAACCCCACATGCTTTGCAGTGACTGTTCCAAGACGATGATTCATGCTCTGTGATTTTGCATATATTATTTTGTGATGTTGTTCTGTATTGAATAGGCATAACACCATTTGCCTTTAATAAATTTTAAAGACTATCGTGGTTGTATAAGATTTTTTAGCCGTATAATGTTTCTTGTATTGTATTATTCCTTTGTACTAAATTAAAAACAATAACTAATGTTTAATAAATATTTAAGACCTAGGCACAGCTTGTACAGAAACCACTGATTGTGACACGGTAACTACAACTGATGCTGTATGTGACCTGAATGCTGCACCAAAGATTTGCGCAGTAGGTGAGTCAACATGTTCGTAGAACTGATTCGAATGCGTTTAGTATAGAACTTGTCTTTGTTTAGAATATTCTACTGAGAACTGCTAGTAAATACACATTACAAACATATTCATGGCATGTGTTTCTGCTTTTAAGGGGTGGACGGTAATTGTAGTGGCGATACGAGTACAAAGTGTACCACGTCGGCTAACTGCGTGAGCAACAAATGCGTATGCAGCTCGGGCTACACAACCACCAACAAAAATCTTTGCAGCAGCGGTAAACTAACTCTTTTGCTGCATAAATTGAATGTTGGTTTGTATTATGAGAGGAATTCTTGGCTAAAACACAACGGCTACGAATCACGCGTTCAATGCCGCACTTGCAGTTAAAATGAATTAATAGTAGTATTAATAAATATTATTGTAAGTTTGTAACGTTAAACGTATAGATAATTGACATATGTATAATATAATATAATTAATTTTGCAAAAAAATGTGCAACAACTTTGGTAGAATTATAACAATTTAAATTGCGTGTATGGACTAATTAATTACAAAACGATCTAAGATAATTATTTATTATCTCGGTGGAGGAAATGTATTTTAAACAAATATTCGAGCATTATAAGAATTAACATTAAACAACATACATACAAGTGCAAAATGTGTTTAATCGCGCAACAGAGAAATAGTAAATTTCTACAATAAATCTGAAACAGTATAATTATAGTAGTCTAGTCATAGTAGTATAGTATAAATATAAATGTTTTTAAAATATCGTTACACAGCTTTATGTTTTCAAACTATGCTCCTTATCATTTTGACAGTGTGTTCCAACGAAATTAAATGTAAATCAACAATACTGTTTGTTATTATATTACACAACACATGTTTGTTTGACAGGAGCCGCTGGTGTTGCAGCATGCCTGTCAACGATTGTGTCCTGTGTGCTCATGGCGATGTTTTAAGAGAGTCGCTTCAATACAAGAACATTCGGGAGATCATGTATACTGCGTAAAACAACAGCATACGATAGATTAATTAAAACAGACATTAACAATCAACATTAAAATAGTTTTCTTGTATTATATACCACTTTAACTTTTTCTTGATAAAAATGAAGAAGTGAATTGTGTGCTGTTTTTTGTGTGCAGTTCCTGTGATTTTATGTAGTCCAATATCCATTCTTTTATTGATGTTGTTGATAACCCAATGTATAGATTTTAATTGTTTGTAAAGCCCATATTTTCTAATAATTTTCTGACATTTCAGTCGTCAATTTTTTCTGTTACGAAGATAGCTTTTTTGACTCGTTAACATTTTCAGTTTTGTTAGTGTTCGTGTGTGATAATTTAATAAGCAATATATTGCAAATGATTATTTACATCTTTCAATGTGTCGGTTACGTATTATTACAATGAAATTGCAATTATGGTGTGTATGATCACACGAACTACAATTTGTTTAAGCATCGTTTCTATGAAAGACTGTCTCATGATTAAGTGCAAAATGCACATTTTCGGGATTTTTAGTGTGATTGATGTTGTTGATTACCCAATGTATATATTTTAATTGTTTGTAAAGCTCATATGTTCTAATAATTTTCTGACATTTCAGTCGTCAATTTTTACTGTTACGAAGATAGCTTTTTTGACTCGTTAACATTTTCAGTTTTGGTAGTGTTCGTGTGTGATAATTTAATAAGCCATATATTGCAAATGATTATTAACATCTTTCAATATATCGGTTACGTATTATTGCAATGAAATTGCAAATATGGTGCGTATGATCACACGAACTACAATTTGTTAAAGCATCGTTTCTATCAAACACTGTCTCATGATTAAGTGCACAAATGTACATTTTTGGGCTTTTTAGTGTTATGTTTTGTTTTTGCTTGATAATTATATCTTAAATTTATTGTTAGTTGTATTAATATGTCGAGTTCACGGAAATTTTGTTTTGTAAAACATGAACTATCTATTCAACGGTACATATTTTACACAATTGATATTATGCGATAACAACGAAATTTAAACCGTTCAGTTTTGACAAATTTACATTATGACATTGTCCAAATGGTTGTATACTTCTTTGTATTGCGAACTAAACACAGATTGCATTAAGTATTATTCTACAGATAAAATCTGAAAGGATGAACTTGTTTTGGTATTATAAAGCTTCGACTTGATTATTCTTACCGATATGAAAGGCTATGAACAACTGGTGTAATATAAAATAATCACACGAGCACATTAATTTAATATTGAGGAAAACATTAATGAATATAGTGATTATAAAACAACTCCTTTGGAAGTAGTAATGCTAAACCTGGAAGCCATGGCAGAAAAAAAAAGAAAATGAAACTTCCGCTTTGTCAACTGGTCAAAACGTCGTTAAATAGAAATGGAATTTTTGATTGTCAAAACTAAAAGATTGGTCACAAAACACATACCAAGCATAAGAACATATTTTAATTGGATTCGGATCTTTCGTATACATTTTTAGCAATGGGACTATAAGATGAAGTGCTAAGTTATACTGTTGGACACAATCTCACTTGCTAGTAAATGAACCTAAACTTGACGATACGATTATCTCCAGTTGATCATACATGTATTTTACTCTGCTTTCATCTACAGATCTAATGTAAAATGTAATCAATTTGAAAATGTCGAGACGGATGCGTATTCGAGCCGAGTCATACGACCATGTGTATCGTGTTACATGCGGCCAGAGTAGCTCCACCAGCCTGCGCTTTCGCGCCTTCTTGTTGGTGCTACCTTGTCCATGAAGTTTCAATGGTCTCATTAGCGGACATTATGACAGCCGAGCAGTGTATATATCGTTGCAGAGGCTTTAATTGTGTTCGGATATGTCATAAGGCACCTTTTCGCATTACACGGCTTGTATAGGCATAATCAATATGTCAGGTGTACATTATAGTATGAACAACTTTAAAACATGCCAGTCATTCAAACACAAGCTGCATCATTATTAAGTGTAACTTCCAATTAACACAATCAAGCTGGTAGAACATAAACTACTTCTTTATTCACGTCAAAAGGCTTAACATAGCAGTCCTGACAGTGATTAATTCACCCACAAGCTGATTTCGTACATAATTA
>NC_068357.1:122221639-122304139 GCF_020536995.1 Dreissena polymorpha
AATTAAAATGCTGCATATTTATTATCTTTTCAACAATGATCAATAACATTGGTGGTCCAGGAACGGTTAATTACTATTTGTCAACACTGTATGTTTCAATGATCAATTGAACTTAAAGAAAATGGAAATACATGCGGGATGGACCATTTATCAAGTTTTAACTATCTCCTTTATAGCAGACAGGCTTATAAGATGGAAACGAAGTAGGTATTTTACTGATTTATGTGATTGTTAATGTAGAACCAATGTTTTACTTAATAGTCAGTTTCATATCCAGTAGGGATAATACATGTATTTGGTATTAACATTTGGATGAAGAATGCATATATGTGGTGTTTACACTAAATTATTAATCCAGTTTAAAAGGGTGTATCATATAAAATACTAGTAATGACATGCTATGTCGTGAATGTCTGAATAAATAAAAAAGATGACACATATCATAATGGATTATGTCACACTTCTCATGAAACACTAATGTCAGTTCTTACTCCTATACAAGTGCTTGTGTATTTGACATCTGTATATGATTGTTTTGTTAAATAACATGAAGAAAATGTTGTCAATTTATAGAAACGACTTTGAGAAGGCTTATTGAAGCCACATATATAAGAAAAGACCAAATATTTTTATTTTAATAAATAAAAATGGTTAAATTTATTCATACACAATTATGCATAATTTTCTTCGACTGAAACTTATTGAAGTTCTTATGAACCTGCCTGAATATAGGATTAATACAAGTTTTCGAGGGTATGATCATCTGCGGGCGCTCGAAAAATCCGTTCCTGCCCGAGTGCGCAGCACGAGGGCAGGAACGGATTTTGAGAGCGCCCGCAGATGATCATGTCCGAGAAAATGTGTATTTTCGCTATTATTGCATAAACAAATCAAACATACCAAAATAAATTAAAATAACATTGAAAACAATATCTCTTGTTCATTCGACATCGACAAAATAATTCGATTATTTCAATACAGTTCAAGGCTGTGTTTTACATATGCCTTACTCGGTCATCATCCGAAATGACGAGGCTTTACCTTCGGATAGGCAGTTTTCGATTAAAAATGTGTTTAAACAGTGGATTAATGCAAAGTTGAAATGCAGCCGCGCAAAGTAAGAAATGAGGAATTATTTTGGAATTTGAAACAGGAACGTTGAAGGTACATAAACACTTACATTTACAGCATAGTCTTTGAAAGTGTTGAGTAAATAACCTTAACTTCAGATACGTTGCCAATAAAATAAAGCTGTTGTCAAAAAAGTGCAGATGGTATAAATTGAAAAGTGGATTGAAATAGTCATTGACATTATCCCATCATGCATGAGGACACTGGTGCTTATTCAGTTCCCCATATATGCTTGGAAAGTCGTCGAAGGCTGGAGAAGGGAAGTAACTGCGCGTGGACAAGATTATGGATATGAAAAACACATAACAGGGCTTGAACGGCGCATGAATCGCCTTGTTAATACACGATTTCTCCCGTTCAAGCCCTACTTTTGCCAAGTTTCTGCACCCCGCCAGAGGGCACTATAGATAGAGTTTATGCAATAATATAACTACATGTACTAGTCACATATCAACTTCAAAGGAACAATGGTGTTATCTTTTTCAGTGATACATTGTATGCTGATTACCTGTGCAAGTGGAAAATAAAACCAGACAGTTTATGGACTCAAATTCCACCAAGAAAAAAATAGGAACTTGCAGTCACTAAGTGTTCTTGTTTACAGTCATGTGTTCAATGCTGCAACAACATAAATATTATAGCTGGCTCTGGACTCAACCTTATGCATCTTAAAATGATCTTTGAATGCGATGGTCTCAAGAACATTTTCATAATGAATAACTCTGACCGTCAGCCCAGGGTCACCAATACCAATCGTCTTTTGGATACACTAATTCCAACCAGTCGAAGTTCTTCAAAGAACTACCATGGCAATCATGTATTTGTTTTGTTTGTCATAATAAGTTTAATGTTTAATATCACTAGTATCACTTGTCATTGATAACTTAATAAATATATTTTCCTTTAAACGTGTTTGATTGAATGATTTATTGTGCCTTGTTACTTAATTATTAATGTTCTTATTTCCCTGTAACATGTTCAAGTCTTATTTATAGAAGAACGCATTTCACATGCCATTTCAATTTAGGTTAGCAAATCTTACTGCACTGAGTAGGTTCTATCTCACCCATGATATATGAGATGTATGTATGTGTATATGTTTATGAGTTTATTATAGGCTTTTCCTCTTTTTTATATATTTATAATAATTTTTGAACATTTAGCTCATCTTTATGCTCACATATAAAAGTCTCAAATTCAGTATGGCGTTCCTGGAAAAGGGGGGTAACCTTGATTGTAAATCGGGAACTTTTCTTTTCACTGGTGACCCCCAATGCTACTCGTCCCGGCGTCGGCGTGAGCGTGAGCGTGCAAATGTTAAAGTTTGCGTACCACCCTCAATATTTCCTATGTGCCTTGACATATTGCTTAAATATTTTGCATACTTCTTTACCAACATGACCCCAACCTATAAACAAGAGCAGACAACTGTATCAATCATTTTGTAAGAATAATGGCCCTTTGTTCACTTAGAATATGCATATTATTAATGTTAAAGTGTGCGTACCACCCGAAATATTTCCTATGTCCCTTGACAAATTGCTTTAATATTTTGCATACTTTTTTACTAGCATGACCCCAACCTTTAAACAAGAGCAGACAACTGTATCAAGCATTTTGTATGAATTAAGGCCCTTTTTTCACTTAGAATGTGATACGTATAAAGTAAAACTGTTGATGGCTAGGTGCAAGGATAACATAGACTCAATCAAATGAGAAACATAAGAAAACGGCCAATAAACAAATACTATTTTCAAACTGTACACACATATGCTGTTACTTGCATTGTGTGTAATTTCGAAACATGGATTGTCAACGTTTAAACAGCATAGTATCACAATTTATTGTTATCTGATTCCCACTCTTATGAGCTTGAAAGCACGGTTATATCACGTTCCGTTAACCTTCTAACTTAGTGAAAAAGTGAAGCTTTTAAACAAATTAAGGACAGTCGGCTAAATGCGGAGATTTGACACATGCATGGAAGGCACACACTATATAGTTGTATTTATTTTATGGTAATTGCTGTTAAATACAATGCTCAAACTTTGAATTTAAATACCAATATTGTTTGGGTATATATAACAGACCACTCTACAAGTATTGACAGGATGCCGATAAATTAAACATTATTTGACATGCACATAAACATCTATTTACCAACGACTACATATTATTAATTTAACACGATCATTGTCGAACGTTTTGGAAAACGTTAGTACCAAACGTTTAATGAAATAAGTAGACGAGTAGAAGACCGGAAACGAATTTAAATTAAATCACATTTCAGCTTCAAATGAAATGAAATGCTTACATTCAAAACGGTAAACGAGGAATATAAGTCGATTTGCATCTTTGCGCAACGGAACATTCATTGCACAAGTGCCCAATTGTATAACATGCATCAGTTTTTAAACATCAGTATTTGTTTGATGTTGTGACAACTTAAATCACTAGAGTAAACACTTCCTTTAAAGCACGAATAGGGCGCATGTGATTCAGATTTCAACACGTATATAGAGTCTTGTAAAAGTGGACCTAGTGACTAAGTAACTTTATAAAACATATTAGCGAAAACCATTCATATGTATGTAAGTATGTGTGATATATGATTATTTATGTTTTTTTATTCTCTTCAACTAAATTTGTAATTATTATATCGAAATTGAATAAGCACCGCTTTCTTAGAGGCAAGCAGCCTAAAAACAAAAACCACTGTTGTAAAATTGACGGTTGTCAAGTTAGCGCAATGGCTTAAACACGCGCTTCTCACATAAGCGACCGGGGTTCAATCACGAAAGCACGTGAGTTAGGTTGATGGTCACTATACAGGACAGGTGGGGTTCCCTCCTGGTACTCCGGCTCCATCCAGAGCACAATACCACACCAATAAAACAAGAAATTTTCAATAAAAAAAACAAATAGTTGGAAACAGCTCCTATTATTAAAAAGTCGTCTCGAATTTCGTGAATCAAACAGTAGGAAGGAGTGCAGGAACATTCCCCGTGTTCTTACATAATGCAGACCCAGGCGCGCAAAACCTCATACTATTCTAAATACACAGACACGCGCAAGTATTGGCATACATTCACCGATTTAAAAACGATAAAATGACGAATATAAAACAACGTGAGCGTTCTGTTTGTTACAAGTCTCTATTAAAAACTGGAGATTATATAGTTTTATTATTTGCTTGGTTAATGTTAGGCGTACGCAAACAATTTTTACATTTGACAGACATTATCAGAAACAAGTAATCTGCATTACAGAGACATGACCTAAGCCATAACAAATGAATCGCTTGATGGAATGAATTAATCCTAACGTTAAAGCAAACGTGCTTAATACGATGTCAGTGTCAATGTCAATGTTGGATTAAATCAGAAGCGAGCGCAAGGCGCAGAGTAAATTATTGAGTTCATAGTTGGTGAACACTTCTGCCACTTCTCTCATTCAGAATGTTTTATTCTGTCATGTTGTTATATGTGATCTAAAAATTAAACGTATATGTCTTATACAGGACTTTTCCGAAACGATTCGAAAATACGACCATAAATCTGCTTCAATAACATTGGATTCGGGAAGCGGGCAAAGCGGGCAAAATACAAATACATATTTTTATTTCTTTTTACAAATGATTGTTGCGGCGAATTCGACGAACATATGATAAAGTGAGTGTGGCCTTCTTATTAACCAGCCGATTCGACTTATTAAAGACTGGGTTGCAAACACTGACACAGGCGATATGGAGGTAATGGCTAATTCCGGAAAGCAACATATATTTAAAACATATATTTAATTTATTGCACATGTATTATATGCAGTCGTATTACTTTATTTTCCAAAAAGATTAATCATTGTTGAATAAAAAAGAAGAATGTACGTTCAGAAGACGTAGTTAAAAAACAATGCTATTACAAATATGTGTTATGTTGTAAAGCAAGAAATTCCTTCTTGGGAAAATATTCACGCTGTATAAAATTCCCTACTGATGTGTACTTCTTCGTTCATTCGATAAATCGAATTGCAACATTATGCGACGCATCGATATCGGTCATAAAAGTGTCGTTGACTTTCATTAAAGTAATCACTATTGCATTTATGATAAAATAACAAGTTTGTAAATTGTTTAATATAGCAATTTTGAAACATCTGGAGGCCGTTTTATCAACATATCGTAGGGGGATCTTACGTAAGATTTCGTAAGATTCGGTCGTACGCTTATTGTACGTACCATGAGCCGTTTTGTCAAAGAAATCGCAGCTAAGATGTCGTAAGAATTTTGCTAAAAGTAACGACTGGGTAAGACCAGTCTTAGCATTTGTGAATATGGCGGATATGGGAGCTTTAGACGCATGTCATCACTGAAAATGAGGCTGTTTCGCGAAAGAAAGAATTTTAGCGATCTTCTAGATGTAGACATATTGTGTCGCTATCTGCTAGACAGACGCTAGTCGAGTTGTTAAAAGATGATCTCCTAAAACCGACGAGGACATCACATTCTAAACCTGCCCTGGCGCAGGTTTGTTGTTGCATTCATATAATTGTTATGTTCTCAATAAATCAAATATGATTGATATAACGTATGTTTGATAACGTTAATGAATTCGTTATATTTATATATGTATTTAATGTTCAAGGGGCATAATAAGAATAGTGGTGCATTGGAATGTGCGATGATATTTTTAGTTTCCGCGTAATTAATTGTTTTGCCTTGAAAGGATAAGTATTACGATTTCTTTGTTTTATTTTAATCAAAACAACTGTATATATTGCTTCTCTTCAAGTAAAATAGTTCAGTTGCCATAATATCTTTAATTTTAAAGATTTAAATAGTAGTCGGATATTGCATATTTCGGACGTTGCCATGAAAGTTAGTTGGCGAAACAAATCATTGATACATCTTTTTCGCATAAACTTGTTAATTTGTTGTCTACAAAAATAAAGCACTGTATAATTTCTTGAATATCTGCCTTAATGATAAGTAAGAAAATGTATACCCCATCACAACTTGATTACGCTCTTGACAATTTTTAATGTTATTACCCTCTATAACAATGTCAGTCAGACACTGTGTAACTAATAGTGCACAGTATATGTAACGTGTAAATCACAATTATGCACACATCATGCAATGGTATAAAGGGGTGTTGCTGCAGTTTTGTTGATTTTTTTCCATCAAATAGACTTTGTTCAAAATTTATATTCAAGTACTATATACAAATACTATATGAAAAATGAAATAAAAATATAGGTTCACCGGCCTTGTTTTGATTTTATTCACCATTTTATAACATGTACTTTTTCATTTAAACTGGAAAATCTCTAATTGCCTCAAACCAATGAATAGCCTATGAAATAGACAACACATAGATATTATATAAGCTGAGATACATAAAATACTATTTAATTAAACAACACAATGCCAAAAAAATGGAAAACACAAGTTAAATTTAAAAAAAAAAAAATTTTTTAATGTTTATGTCACCCCAATAACATCAATTTTTTACTATTTGTAACACCAAAATGTAATTAAAAAAAAATATGTCAAATAGAATTCTGCAAAACTGCTTAAATATGTTCATCTACGTGTTGTCATCATAAAACACAAATAAAAAAGGGGGTCACCGCACTTTTAACCGAGATTTTTTTGTTTTAACTAACCCTACAGTCAACGTCAAATTTTATATAAATACATCAATTAGGCAAAACCCAAGTACCGGTATATAGATTGTAAGAAATATGCATAAACATTAGAAATTGTTTACAATCTTAACTGGGATCACAACAGCTTACCAAAAGACATTAATAAAAAACAATATTTAATCACAAACAGAATACCATACAGCTTAAAACTCGACCTTCATCATTTATAACTTACATGTACTTGTTCACAGATTTCGGCTTGTTTTGGAGTTTGTTATTAAATGCGTTAAATGCGTTAAATTGATAAATTTAAATGACATGACTAAAAAGCTCCAGTATAAAACAAGAATGAAATTAAAAGAAATAAAAAAACTCCACCTGGGAACGAACCACTGACAATTGAATTATGAACCAACTCGGTAATTTCTGATGATACTGATAACAAAAATATTGAGTTGTGATAATAGCATCATCGGTGTTGCTATAAATATATTCTCGGTTACATAAACTGCCACCACACCCCTTAATTGAATGACACGTTCCCGTCTTTAGTATAGTTTATTTGCAGGTTAATTGACATTGTGACAAAATGGCCTAAGTCAACACATGATGCCTCTGTATTTGACAGCTGTGGATTGAATGTTTAAACATAAATTATGTTCTTTTATGGATATATTATATGCTTTACATTTACATGGCTTTCAAAAACAAAATTTATGGAATGATAAGTGCGAAGCTTAATGCCTAACTCTTTGGGGCGTCATTGTAATCGTCACTTCTATATTATAATAATAACAATTATTTTAATATACAAATTGGGAAGAAAGCATTGCACTTGTCCTTCATCTCTGTCTTTTCATACATCTGATGATGGATTTTGCATAAACTGCGTCTGCTTCATGACCTACATATGCCGTTGATCTTTCAGTATAATTTGTAGTTGTAAAAAATTTGCAATTAAAAATTGTTGTTTTATCAAGTAAAAGGCATATAAACAGATGTTGTTTTTGCGAAAAATCTCTTTAAATGACTGATTTGCTTGTTTTTGTATCTAAACGTGTCGCGGGGACATCAATGCAGGACACATCTAGTTAAAAAAAAACGTTTGATACAAATTTTTAAGTTGCTTACATACACTTTGAGACTTTTCTAACGTAACACGTAATCAAATGAATATAGCTCCCATATTTGAAATGTCGCCTCATACTCATTCAACACATATCTTATACTTCATGTAAATTTAATTAAAATTGATCAATATTTAAATATCAAATATTACAAATTAAAAAAAAATCATTGCAAAAGTCAAATTCTTAAAATCGTTCAACAATAATGTGAAAAGTAAAACAAATCGACTTAAACGTCTTAATGACCGACCGGACTGCAACATTACGCTCCTGAATATTCAAACGAGTCATACTTTTTTTTATTAATGTTATGTAAAAACCCACCTAAGATGATGAAATTAAAATTAAATTGGAATTACATAGCTTGTTCTTAATTTGAAGACTATTTTTACGCAACAGTTTTCAAACTTAAATATCTCAGTTATCTGTAAATATTTGTATTTAAAAGTGTACATGTGATAATTATACTACAGTTTATGCAAGCAAATGATAAAATCATTTATCCGTGAGGATCGGAAGCTTTAGCAAGTGGGGAAGGTAGCCTGGAACATGCTGATTGCGCAGATGTGCTCCTGAATTTGTATACGAGACATTTTCATTTTTAAATTAACTTTATGTTTTCCTGGTGTATCAACCAACCTTAAATGAAGAAACTGAAGTAAAATTCCATATAAAGAAGTGAAACTCCAGCTGCTGGGGCAGTGTTGAATTCTCATTGTATACAATTAGTTGGTCCTTTATTTAAGGCAAGTGACCAATTGCCAAAACAGTACAAAACAGCACACAACAGCACAATACAAAACAACATACATAACACATAAAAGAATAACGCTTAGGTCACCGCCTTGGAACGGTCAATGCAAAGCATTGGGGGTTTAAACCGGTTTTAGAGCGCTCAACCTCACACTTGGCCCAGCAATATTCATGATACATTTAAGTGTAAATCAAATTTAACCTCATAGCATTGCAACTCAAATTAAACAATAATAAAAAGGAATTAAAACGCATTCAATTTAATTACCATTTAATTACTCAATTGTAGGAAAGAGACCAGAGCAACAGAGTTACAACTTTTTGAGAAACGATGAAATGAAACTACATGTATAATCATATTGCGTATAATCATATCGCGTTTCACCATTTCCACGTGCAAAAAGATGAAAACACACCTGCCCCTTGCGCAAAAGCGCCCAATTGTCTAGGTTGAATGATTTTAACGTTATCTTGCACAGAATATAGTCAAATGATCACATGTGCAATTTTAAATCAAAATCTCAACTCATTACTGAGATATTCAAGTTTGAAAAGTGTTGCGTTAGAAAGTCTCCAAGTGTATACAAATGCATATGCTGATAACAATGTATATCAATAAATTCATGCCTACATGTACATTGTTTTATTAATTCATTTTAGTCTTTTATTTAATTAATTTATGAAGATTTGTTCCAATGAAATAAAATGCTTGATGAGGAGAACTGTAAATAAAATCACTTTGTAATATTGATGTGTATTTCCCACTGACAGGTGTCTACATACAACTGGAGTGTTTATACATGTGGCCAGACAAGAGCTGTCAAGAGTTGCAGCATGCATGCGCCTGCACAGGTGCCACTACTTGAACAACCTATTGAGGCACAGGAAGTGGATGACACTGTACACGCTTCCCCACAACAGGAACGACATGCAGCAGCGTAGAGGCACCAAACAATCAATTTATAAATGTAGCTGCTGTTTTATGCTCACCTGTGCATGAAATGCTGTAGGTGAGCTTTTGTGGTCTGCCAATGACCGGCTACATGTGTTATCAATATTTTACTCTATGTTGCGTCAAATTCGTCATAATGTTCATAACACAGTAGAAGTTAATGATGTGCTGTCTATGAGCTGCTTTGTTGTCTATGAGCTGATGCATTTCGGTCAAGTGTGGTTAAAATCTTTGTAAAAGTGTTGATATTGACAATTTCTATGCTGTTCTTTTTAGTGAATTGTTTCCATTAAGGACACAATTTTTACAATATGTTGTGTATGCCATGCTTACAATGAAAAATGTTTTCTTTATATGCAAATTGTAAACAAATTCTTCTCCTTTAATGTTTGTATTTGTAACATAACACAGCATTTTTTCTCCAACAACTCTACAGAAACAATGAAGTGGAACACTATCTGAAAACAAATATTTATGTTTTTAATTTTTTGTTAGGCATGTGATGAAATAACAAGATGATATTGTTATATAAAGGGATTTTGTTTATGATTTTTTAAAAGAACATGCACTGTGCATACTCCACATCAGACGAGGTTCTCTTGAAACAAATTGTTCCATATTTAAAATTCGTTTGAACGAAATGATTAATTAATGTTAAGATATTTATGATACATTATTACAAGTTCATGATTGTACGACTTAATAAGTTAATCTTGAATTTTCATTGAAGTAACATCTTTTTTCTTCACTAGCTCTTCTGACTGGGCCTTACATGAGCTGTTTGGCTAATATACTTTTAATGTTTTAATAAGAATAAATAAGGCTCTTTAATTAGCATACCTAATTCTATATATTCGTTAAGCTAATGTCTCCTTATTACTTTATTCCTACAATTCTATGCAAACAAACAATTACTTCATTTTGTATTTACTAAACAAATGAATGCCCATTAGATTTTTGAAATTTATACTGTTAAAATTGATAAAAAATAATCTTTAAATAACACATATTAAATAAATCACCGTAATAACTTAATATATGTAAGTATACACAACGTTTTTATTTTCTTGTTTTTATGAAGTTAATTGTATCTAACGATTAATATGCATTATAAAATATGTACAACCATCTTTATGAGCTATCATACATGCAAACATGTGCATTCAATGACAAAGATATTTTTATTTAATACATTTATTACAATGTGAAATGTTTATGTCACCAAGTAACTTCATAATTAACAAAGATTATGTCACATAATAAATATGTGATTATGATACACATTGTTAAACCTTATCTATTTCATGTGTTTTGTAACATTGAAGCACCTACAATAATAAATGTATTAACGTAATACTTTGTACTGGATACCTTACCTTAGCAATTCATGTTCAACTGAAGTGATGGGAGACATGAATTCGCATTTTCCGACCATTATACATGTATTGTTTATAGAAACATTATAATCGACATAAAATAAAATGTTTGTCTTCAAATTATGTCATTTATAGAAACACTTAATTTTTATAGTTTTGTATTACTGAGTATTATGTTATTACTAGTAACATACTTTGTCCCTATTAATGTATGGCCTTTTAATTAAATATCTTTTGTAAATCACAATGTTTTTTTTAAATTCCAGCTATTAAATAAAGCGAGCACACGTTTAACGTTTTGAATTAACAGTTTAAGAGTTTAAGACAACGTTTTAAATTAACAGTTGAAGACTTATTTACCAGTGTTTGTATTTATACCCAAACTATCTTAGCTAATGTGAAGGATTCGAAATTACTTTGTCCAGTCCTCTGTTGGCCTTAACGTCTGTTTCAAAACTTTCCACATCAGCGCTTTCCGCTCTATAATGTTGACATGATTTGAAGGTTTTGAAAATCATAGAACAGATGTTAAAACATAGGTTGCTGTAGAATTGTGCACAATAATCATATAAGTACCTTGAAGGTCATGTTTGGAGATCAACAGTCAAAATGCAGCATTGATTATGAAGGTTATATTTATGTACGAAAGCAGCATGTGGGTAAATTTATCACTGTCAGGACTGCTCTGTTTAGCTTTTTGACGTGAATAAAGAAGTAGTTTATGTTCTACCAGCTCGTTTGTGTAAATTGGAAGTTACACGTAATAATGATGCAGCTTGTTGTTGAATGTACTGTCATGTTTTAAAGTTGTTTATAATATAATGTACACCTGACATGTTGATTATGCATATACATGCCGAGTCATGCACAAGGATGCCTTATGACATATCCGAACACACAAAAAAATGCCTCTGCAACGATATATACTTTGCTCGGGTGTCATAATGTCTGCTAATGAGACAATTGAAACTTCATGGACAAGGTAGCGCCTAACAAGAATGCGCGAACGCCTAGGCTGGTGGAGCTACGCTGGCTGCATATGGCACGATACACATGTTCGTAAGACTCGGCTTAAATAGGCATCGTCTCGACATGTTCAAATTGATTACATTTTAAATTAAATCTGCAGATGTAAACACAGTAAAATACACTTATGATCAACAGGAGATAATCGTATCGTCAATTTAAGGTCCATTTACAGCAAGTGTGATTGTGTCCAACGGTTTTACTTAGCACTAAATCAAAAAAGACCCAGATACATTATGAAACTTTTTTACTCGTGTTCGCTTTGTGGCAGGGCAATTGTATTCATTATTTAAAACAACGGTTTAAAGTTTCTTATCTTATGGGTTTTCTAGACAACGCATTTTGACAAAACATCTTGAATTATCAACATTAAAATGTAATATACCATCGGATATTTAAAATATTCAAACATGAAGTTTTTAATCCGAAGAAAACAGCTTTAGCAAATATGCTTAGCGTTACACGAGTATATACAAGTATCAATCTTCATTACAAATTAATTTTATCTATTTGTTTTATTCCAATACATGTTTTACTCCAATACATAACAATTGTGTAATTCCTGATCAAATATGACCTTTTTAGCTTTAACCGCACACTTTCGTGCGTTTAACGGGCGAATTATAACAGTCCATTGGCTATTGCTGTGGTTCTATAAAGTCCGTAAAACTTTATTGCATTCTAAAAAACATGAAAGTGGAAACCATAATGTGTCATGAGAAATTTTATGTTTGCAGTAAAAACAGAATAGGTATATGGCTTTTAACTTCATAATTAGACTCTACTCTACACTATTATTGCGACGTCTATTACTTATTGCGCAGAAATTTCAGTTTTATTATTATCATGCAATTGATTTACAAAATATATGTGTTGGCTGTCACATTTGATTCGCATAACATCCCAATTATCAAAAGACCCACAGCAGTCAACATAATAGTTAACGAGTTGGCGCAAAACTAACTAAAGTGTTTCTTGCGAGCTGTTATTTGTTTAACTATAATGATTTTAATTGTGACAACCGCAACAATACTGAAAGTATTTCCTTGAAACCTCACACATATCTTTATTGTAATAATGTAGGTTAACAAAACAAGGGCCATATATGATTACCTCTTCTGTACATACACACGACCTTGTCTGCATTGATGGCTTCTTCTGTCTTGCCATATGAAGCCTTGCTGCATTCTCACTGAGGATCTTGTCATGCCGCCATCGGTATCTCCCTCTCTCAAGTGATGTTCTGCAAGACGCCAGGATGTGCTCCAGGTTTGTTGGCCTGCCACATAACTTGCAGGTGGGATCATCCGTGAGTTCCGAGGTCCGAAGGTTCTTTGGTATAAGCAGCACATTGTCAACAGAGCGTAGAAGAAATCCGATTCTACGATGGTCCCTTTCCCACATGTCACTCCAAGACACACTCTTTGGTTGGACCCCTTCCCATTTCAACCAATGCCCTCTTTTTTCATTACGACGGCTGCCGCTTGTCTTGTCCAGGGTAAAGTTCGGTCGACAGAGGAGGAGAATCGTGTAAATTGACAGAAATAATACAATAAATATAATAAATACAATTTTTAAGACCAAAAACGCACTGAAAATATTAAGTGTATTACATTAATGCAATTACATGAAAAGCAAAATGCCACGTGGATGGAGGGTTCGGTAATATGAAGACGCTCTACAGACGGACCGATTGTGAAAGTATAGACCAATTGGACGCCGTGGTAAATAAATCGTCTGAACCCAACATCGCCGTACGATGCCCGGCATTAGAATTGGAAGCAGTTTATTGGAGAACATTTTTAGGCAATTAATGGAATAAGATAGCAGCTTGCATACTTATACCATAAATTTAATAACGATGTCTTGGTTCAATTTTAAGTCCTATTAGCTTCTTGTTTGTAACAAGTTATACACTGTATGTAATGCGTTGACACAAAGGCTGTCACCAAGTACACCTGCAGCAAATTAACGTGTCGTCTGGTGCAAACGGCCCTTTTAAGGGCCACTCAATTTTCTTATTAAAAAGTTGTATAATTGTTTAATTCAAACAAATATTAGCCCCGAAATATAATAATTAAACATGAACTTTATATCCTATACATTTTTTCGTTCGTTCCGTCGTTGCTACGCAACCATATTTTATCTTTTTATGGTAACATAATGAATAAAAGAAAATAGTTAACCGTTGTATTGGTCCGTATGATACATCAACATGTTAGTATTGTTTTAACAAAACCAGTATTCAAATACAGCGCGTGATATTTTCTTGATAATCCTTGATTCGTCGCATATTGCTTAAAAGTCAAACATACAATGGGACATTGTATGACGACACAAATATGTATATATATGTATATATCTGTATTGGTAAAAAACACAATTTGTGACTTCTGTTAGGCGTTAAGAGAATAATCGGATAAGGCTTGTTGGTGGTTTTTATTCAACATATATTATGATTCGATTTTATGAAATCATTCTATATTCGCAAAACATTTTGAAATATATTGCAGCTTACAACTAACAGCAGAACTGCATATGTGCAGGCTGCTTCTGAACAATAAATAGTGTTGTATAGTACGAGTCGGCAGTAATTTTATCATCGTGAATTTAACATATATAACGGTAACCGTTGTCTTTACAACGCGAACAGAAACTCGCACTGCTAGAAAGTTCACAACACACTTAAACCCAGAAATATGCGGTCCCGAAAAGAGAATCCTCAATATCAGTTCATGGAGTTGAAGGACTAATCTAATTGATCATACAGATGTAAATACACAGATTAAAAAACGCGAATAATAACGAACAGACAAACAATTAACCGCATGGGCTCGAACGCATTTGTTTTATCAATATATTGGTTGACTTTTGCTTTTACGTGTTAAATTGAACGTTTCTCAATATGAATCAACTCATTAAATAAACATGACAGAGAAATACATTTTTGAAAGGTTACTAAATACGTTCTTATTTTAAAATCCATAACGGATAACATGTACATGTCTTCAAAATAATGTCATTATGTTGCTTCATGACACAAATATATATTATAAATGTATTATTGTTTTTCCGAATTTTCATATTAATTAATTTTACATATCCAGTCTCAGTCAGTTGAAGAGACATGCAGAGTTAACAATGCCAATAAAACCTATTTAGGCCTCGGGATAACTCGTCGTCTTCTATCAGAACAACTATTGTAGTTTGTATTGTTGCATATGAATACGACATTATGGTTTTTCTGAACATAAGAACCATAGATGTTTATATATTTACATACAAATTAAAAGTTCTGAAATTGTGAGCATCAATACACGTCGTGAATTTAACCATTTAAGAATTGAATATCTTGACGGTCTCCTTATATGAGAGTTGCGTCGGCTTGGCGCATGTAACAATGTATCCGGATGCCTTATGCATTTTTTGAATCGGGTCAGGCTGGAAAGGTTGTTGAACATATCCGATGTAGGATCCTGTGGTACCATAAAGAGAAGTTTAAGAAAATGTAAAAACATGCATCGTTCACTATAACTTAACACATGAATCTATTAAATTTTGTAAAGTCTGCTATATTGGAATATAATTTAAATACTGTATTTACTTATGTTTATGCTTGTCGCATAATGCTTGTATTCGTTAAGTTTAATAAACAAAATTCTGGGCTTTCTATGATATATGTAAGTTTGCGAGATAATTTCACTGTATAGCATCTTCAAAAGAGATCTAACGTACTTGATGGAACGCCGTGCCGGGCACGGTTCTTTCTTTTTCAGTTCACACCAGCAGCGAACCAAGGAAATCAGCAGTGGAATGAGGCTCATTACACCAAAAAATATAACAAAGCCAAGAACCTCGACCGACAGCATGGTCGTTTTTTTCCTCCGTCCTTACAGTCCTTAGAATAAAAAACAAATATAGTTAAATAGGCATGTCAACGGTACTTGCCCAATATATATAAATCTATTTAAACACTATTTACTTATTCCAACCAGATATATATCTATACCGATTGGGTGAATAGTTACATTTATTACACGCTTTTTGAAAACTAATCATATTTGCAAAGTTATAAACCCTATTCACCTCGATATTCCCCTCTAAATAAGCATGCATCAAACAAAAATGACATAGTGGGATTAAATTACGATCACTCTAATTGCTTGTTTTGAATAGGCGATAGAAACCGAGGAATACGTGTTGACTGATATATAAACGTCGTGTGTTAGAATAACTGATGAGAATAAGTCAGCCCGTGAAGAGAACATTCAATACACTGCTGAGCATAGTTTGCAGAATAAAATACGTATAACTTCCTAACTCATAAATTTTATTTACAATATAATTTACATTCGGGCACACATGATTTAGCTTTCGTTTCAAGAACGAACAAATACGTAATTATTTTAAATAAATTGAGACCAACATACCATCGAACGTGTAATCAAATTCGATAAGAACGATTTATAGTTTTCTTTAATGTGGTTTATAAATTTCTTTCATGTGGTTAAAATGTTCTCAATTGAAATAAATGAGATATTCAATGGTTTAAATGGAGAATTTCTCTGTTGTTGAAAACAAAATAGTAAACACAACGAGCTTGTTGTGTGACGTGTTGAAGTTCAGCTGCACAAACCGTTTAGTAAAGGCTACTTGAAGGTGGAAAGCGTGTGATGACAATACGTGGATGTCAGTAGATTGTTCAGCTGTCATCAAATTGTAATTATACAAAAAAATGCATGAACTATAATTTTCAAAAGATTTAATTGAATCACTCTCGAATTAAAATTGTGACCTTACCAAAGGGAACAAACAACTAATATATTTCATTTTCAAACAACTTTTTGTAAGTTTTACAGAACAAATGAAGTTAAATGAATATTAATTATTAAACTTTTAATTCGTGACTTTAGATATTTATACTATTTGACAAAACCTACCTTGTATTCCAAAGGCTTTAACTAAGAACGTTTGTAACGTTTGTGTTTTGAAATATTGATCAAATATGGTAAATTAAAATAAATTCACATTTGAGAACTAATCATGTAGTTTATGAAATGCGTATTATTTAAAATTGCATTTGCAATAAAGCGTAGACCAACAGCTTACCCATTAGCGAAGCCAGCTGAGCGCATCGTTTCTATTTTGAACAACATTAACTGATAACAAGTTTTATAAACCATACTCGTAACTGCAATAATTAATAAATAACCATGTTATCATATAGCGTGATGAACAATCTGGAATTAATACACAAATGGTTTATATCCGGAAAGTATATGAATCACTCCATATTGTGAAATAACACCTGATTTTAAATCAAATCTGAGAACATACGAGTTAAAACAACTAATTAACCTTCGCAAGAATATGTTTTTGAAGATACATTTTCTTTGTCAGAACCTGCTTATAATTTATACCTATCCTTAACCATTTGCAATGTTCATATCGTTAATACTTACCCCTGAATGGGTTTTCAACAATACTTCTTCGTTTGTCTTTGTAATCGTGCATTTTAATGATCATCCGCTTTATTTACATCTGGTATGTTTACATATAAATTTAACAGTTTAATAATGAAAACGAGACACAACTAGTTTATTGCTTAACTGCATAGTGTTATAACGCCTAACAACGAAAATACTATCGCGATGGCACGGCCCTGTGAAATAATGACAACGAAACAGTACGGCATTGATAACCCGATATTTCAAAAAAATTTACGCGACAAAGCAATTATTATACAGAAATATTACTCCATGTTGGATAAAGTCGATGCCTGGTTTAAAAGATGGCGCACGCAAATAAACGACTCTCATGCATTTTCGAAACCAATGTCAGCAAAATACAACGTGTAACTTAAACATATGAGAGCACACTTAAGACTTAACGGACAGTTATTAATAATTGATAATACACAATTATTTCAGATACGCATGACCTCTCCGTCACCGCTTAACATAAAGCTATAACAACAAACGGACTAAAGTGTAATAGCTTAAATTATCTCCTCGTTTGTTTAAAGCACCCTACATGCATTTATTGCTTCACTCTTTGATTATTACACTCTTCTTTTATTCATTTTTATTTGTATTTAGTTCCTTTTTTTTCTGTCTCGTTCCCTCGGTTTAGTAATTCGTTCCCACGGCATATTTTAGTCGTTACCACAAGTTAGTTAGTCGATCCCTCGAGTAAAAAAGTCGAAGGAACGTGATAGAATTAAGGCTTATGTGCACCTCTATGCCAGCGTAGTATACACCATATTTTATACCATCAGTGTTATCCCTGTGATGGATTTTAATTGAGGGGTTATGGTATACAAAACATAGAAATTTGACACTTTACAACAGCGCGAGTTGAGCCTTCCTTGGTGTTTATAAATATGCGTCATATTTTGTAATTATTGACAACGTGGAGTAGCAGACTACACCGCAAGACACAATTTCGGGAATGCTACGCTGTGGGACAGCGTTGTTAAGATGCCTGACAATATGTTACAAATAAGGTATTTAAGTGGGACTTTTTTCACTATAAGGGATTCTTCCGTATGTGTGCAAAAATTACGTTACAATTTGCCTTACGAAACACCTAACGTCGTTTAATGCGCAGATCAGAACTGAAACCTTGCAATTACGCATTGCAACCGGGAGATTCCGAAACATGAAGGCTAACTAGAGGATGTGCAAGGCACCAAATAAAATCGAATCGGAATACACGTATGATATAGTGTGAGGTGTGGTACAATTTGGACAGGCATCATCCTATCTGTTGATTGTATCGAGCTTTATGTCAGTATAATTAATCATAGGATGAGATTCAAGATTGACTATGTCAGTACTTGCAGATTCTTGCTTTCTTTCAGATAATTGTCTTTCGGAAAAAAAACAATATGCACTGTTTGATTTCTTTAGAATGTTGCTTGAGATACAGTTTGCAAAGCATCCGATGATAAACGCGCTACTTTGGTAAATAATTGTTCAATTCTATCGACGATTGTTTATTTATCTTCTGAACTTCATCAGATCGGAAATGTACAAGCAAATGTTTAATTTCATCATATGTTCGATAACTGGTAGTATGTAATGGCTAATCAAACAGATAATTGTTAAGAAGATAATAAACTGACACTTTGATATCTTGATTTATATAGGAAACTCAAATGCTAAATAAAGATAATTTCAAATTATCAAGCTCATATTTGGGTAATAATTATTGAAATAGAGTAGTTCAATATTGCATCAGGTCTTTTGTTTATAATTGAATTGTTTCATTGTTCGTTTTGTTTTTCATCACTCGTTGTGCACGAGTATGATGTTATCAGATGAGAGAAATGTTAACTGTATTACATGTAACTTGAAACAAAAATACCAAGAACAAAAATTGACCCGAGTCCACTTTCGAACGAAAGAGACTTTATCCAAAGTCGGTATCATTACCTAAGTATTTGTATTAGTCGACAGTGCAACCAAATGTGCAGTTAGTAACAATATCCAATTCGAACCAAGCGTTGATTTGTGCCGGATATAATGTGTTGGTTAAACGTAATTTGCAGTTCATTTTTTTTTGAAAGCTAGCTGCTTATGTTCATACTATCAGATGCTTTATAAGGCTATCGCAACTAGATTGATCACACAATTCATTCAAAACTGTCATCAATATATATGTGTCTTCTGCGGTTTAATTTGGTTGAAATATAAATTTGTCGACAAATACATATGTACGGCAAGTTATGGTCCACACGTATTGACTTATTATAATGTTGATGATTGTTAAACAAGACACTTTCATTTAGGGGCTGGGAAATACATATTATCTGATTCAATATTTTCGGCAACCATAGTACATACATTAATATCAAGCCTCGTCTGAACTTATGTAAATCTTCTTTGTAGAAAGTATTTTAAAAGTTTAAAAAAAGTACAATTCAAATGTTTATGACATAAACCTTAAATATATTCAGCACGGTCGCTGAATGTGTAAGTAAAGACAGCTTTATGGATATCAAATATGTCATCAAACATTATAAGATTCAATTTGTCCGTTATAAAAGTTGGGGTGTAAACAATACTAACTCCGTCAAGTCTTTCAAACATGGTTGTTAATTCAAATAATATTTTTGCCTGTACTCGTGTGTCTTATGAATAGATGTCGTTGCAGGAAATTAAAATGATCCGTAACACAAAATTGTGGCTTTGTGTCGTATGAACGAATCTCCACTAAAACTAAATTTAGATTCACATCGTACATGAATGATATACATGCTGGCGAATTCGACTGTACAGACATTTTCGATTTTAGAATTAAATATCTGGCTTATTTCGCATTGTGCGACACATGTTCTTCTTAACTTTTATTTGAATTTGTATTGACATATATGTATAATACGTTTTTTACAAATGTTATATACATTCATAAATAATCAAGATTTCTAAATTCCAATACAATACATCAATACACATTTACGTATCGGAGCTGAAAATGTATTTTTGTCATTTTTAAGTAACTGTGACATTCACTTCAAAAGTCTTGATTCAAGCTTGCTATATCAAACTTATCGTCATAATTGATTTATAATTCAGGGGACATAATCCTTTAGGACTCTAAGCACTTAGGTTGCTTCTTAGTGTTGTTGGTATGTATATGCCACACAAAAATGTCTCCAAATTGATGATTTGATGTAAACTATTGCGGTTCAAAGTTGTCAGGGTAATTTGGTATGTTATCGAAACTGGCCGATATATTCTGCAAATAAACACCATTACCAAGTTTCCTGATAATCCAATTTAAGCAGCTTGAGTTGCTGAGAGGACATTGTTCCCCTGGGGGACTACCGCCCGCCTGCTACTTTCTTATTATAAGAATATTCGTACACAATACGAATACCATAATGCAACGTTATGGTAAACAGTGCAACGTTTTTGCAATTTACGCATAGGAAAAATGAAAAAAAAAATTCGTTACTGTGCGGTTTTGCCATAAATAAACTGGTGAACCTGTTTCTCTGTGTGATTTTTTTAACATTTGTAAGGCGTTAATTCAAGTTTGGATCATATTTAAATTGTGATTTATATTATGACACTTTTCTTACATAAACGACAAACATGTGCTTATAAAAATTTCTCTCATGTTTTAGCATTTAACATCTCAATCTTTAATTAGTTTTACAGACGGTCATAAATGCTCGAATTCTTTGTCACAAGTGTAAAGACAGCTATACGTCAAAAGCATACACCATTGGAAACACTTTATCATGTCGTTTTATAAATAAATTGTCATTTATCTCCTTTAAATGGTATTATGTTCATGTAAAAACTCAACAATCTTCAAAGAAAAAAATCAAGGCAGAAACAGGTACAACGACATTGAAGAACGGACATGTTATACGTAATACATCGGCAAATCATGAATTTTAAAATATACTGTCAAACCTTAATATTTATTCGTTCCTAAGAAAAAATACAATAAGCAAATAAATTCACTATATATTTCAAAACGTTTTAAATGAATTACAATTCCAGTCGTTTGAAGATGCCAATAAATTTATGTGTTTACACTGGATTAAACTTCCTCTTTTAAATGTATTTGGTATAGAAAGTATTGAGTCGACAGTACACAGTAAGGACAAAAATAAAAACAGTCTATAATATGTTTATTAATATATTCACTTGTTCACATACATGATGTTGACAAGTGTAACATCACTGTTAGTGAAGAATAAGTCTAATCAATGCGTGAAACCTTTGTTCACTTCCTCATATGGGGGCGGTCGCCAAGGCTGCGTTGGCTGAGTGGGTGCTGACATGTAACCAGGCACCATATTGGTTGTCTGAATGGGGTAAGGCTGGTATGGTTGTTGTGCGTATACCATTTCTGTACCGGGGGTACCGAATACGGGTTCTTGGCCATCTGTAACCGACGAACTTTTCTATGTGTTTCACCGTATTTAATTATGTAAAACTTCACAATAATAAACACATAAACATAGTATACCTTTTTCACGACAACTCAATTAAAATTGAGTTAAACTATATTAACAAGAGTGTTGCTATTTATGATAACATGTTGCGTTCATATGTTCTATGAAAATTGATTTAATATATGATTGTGTTGTTATTATAATGTGCCATGTTATCATTAATATAGCTGAAAAATACCTATTCTCACTATTTGTTGCATTCATTTAGTTTTCAAATGCGGTCCATGTTTTCTGTAGAATAGTTTACGTTTTCGGTGTTAAGTCTTAAAAAGGAGACCATGCTTACTTGTTGATTGCAGGATCTGCCCCTGTCGAGCTCGTTTTCGTTTTATGATACAACAGCAGACAACAGTTATCGACACCAGCACTATCAGACCGATCACGCCCCCAACAATTTTGCCGATAAAAAATCCGACATTTCTGAAATAAAAAAAACACATGAATCCGGTAAAAACACGCAAGTACTGTAAGTTGGTAGATTTAACATATGCTCAAACAAAAGCAAAAACAGTTAAATGTACATACATAAAACCAATGAAAACGCCTGTGATACAGACACTACTTTGGTATCGCCTTTACAAGTTTACTTAAAAGTTCTACTTTGCATGGAACTTACTTCACTGTAAAATGACATTCTGTAAAAGGTGAGTACATGACACTTATATTAACCTTTACGAGAATTCAACTCATATGATACAGGAACAGATCTGAATAAATTGCTTATAACAGTTATGATTGGATACAAACGTTTGCAAGTTAGTTGTATAGTTGACGGTGCAGCATTGAGTCCGATAGCTGAAGGTGCAACATCCCCAACTGCAGTATTGATACTCAGATCCAGAACCAAATGTTTTTTGTACGAAACACCACTCACCAGCTGTAACCTCTGTAAATAACATATGTTGATTTTATGATCCCAAAATTGCTTTAACAAATTTGAAATTAAAATGCATGTATTTTCCGTCCATAAATTACAAGACGATATGACAGGTTATACAATTGTTCAATTTTATAGAAGTTTGACTTTTTCCTAGAAATGTCGGAATTTTACTTTTGGACAGGACAAGAATACACATCAAACTGAAAAAAATACTTTGACAAATGCTCCATAATTTTGAGAGTACGTGAATCTGTTACCAAATATTAAGTGTTTATGATCAAACTTTGGGTGTGTGTGATTCATTGGGGTTAAATTAAAGAACTTTATCTGTTTGTACTAATTTCCGTCATTGCATTGACATGGAATAAAGAAGATACTCAAATATCCAGTAACTGTTCTCAATGGAATGTTGTTATACACCCTATTATAATGTGTGATGCTTATGTGGTTTTAGAAGTCAGACAATATATTTAATAAATAAATACTTACATTTCTTTTTAAGATAAATAGCGTAATGCTTTATAATCGTTTTTATGAGTATTGAGATATTAAAAGTTATAATTGTAATAGATAATTGTATTATTTAAAAACGGGTTGTTGTTTTAACATTTTAAATAATAATTTCATTTTTACAGCAGGTTACTTTTTAGTACATACGAATTGTTACGAATCGAAGTATTTGAGATATTTCGTAAGAACTGCATCCATGCATGAGTAGGGTTTGTTAACTAGCCTTCTTAAACACTGTTAACATGTACTGTTCATGCATACCTCAATAAGCACAGCTTTTGCACTAAGCGACACAGAAAGTATTATGTTATGAATGCATTAACATTAATAGTGTTATGTTTTTCGTTGTTTATCTTCTTTATAGTTTTTGCTTTTAAATATCCTCTTTTAAATGACCCCATCGATTCGTTCGTGTGACAGTCATAATAACACGTTAACATTAACATGTTAATTAATACGACGATGGTGCATTGTCAATTTATTTGAAAATGGAATGTCCTGATATAGAAACACGCTAAGTTACCATGTATTAAAAGGAAACTTGTTACGTTTGGTATACCTTATACTTCGTTAACTTTATCTCAAGCCATATTCATTTAGATTGCGTTGCAGTCCATACGCGTCAACAATTCAAAATGTTAACTCATAGAACGATATGTATATTGTAAACCTAAGTTGGATTTGTTAGAAGACATTCACAGTAAATTGTTATATCATGATAATTTAACACGTAGATTAGCAATGTTTAACGATAAAACATGTTTAATTGAGGATAAAAACTTAGAAAATGCTACCTCAAGGAATCTGCGTTTTTTATCGCGTTTGTTTTCTTGTTGTTAACTTTTATATAATGATGAAAGTATATACCTCGTTTATTTTTCAGTTTAGAGTTACAATGTCAAATGTTAAAAAGCCATATATGTTAATTCTGTATTTATATATAATCATAATTGTACTCGTACGATAACTAACATAAACATGTGTTTTCCAGCGACATAGAACATCATGCATCATCATTTCCTTGAAAGGTCTGGCCGTTTAGGTAAAATGAGGGACGACTGCACAGAGATCCTCCGCCAAACAGGTATGTTTTGGGCTGCTGGGAGTAGATCTTCAGTTTAAGATTTGTTCCACTGTGATCTGAATCGAGCCAGCTCTTCCGCCATCAGTTCCTCAGCCTTACTTTTCAGTCGGTTGATGGCGATGCGTAGCATTTCTTTGCTTCAGAGATGATGAGGCTGATTTTGCGGTATTACTCACTTAGCTCGAAGCTGCCAAATTTCGTAAGATGGGTATACCAGAGATGAGGTCGATACCTTTTACCAATATTCTCTTCAAATATGTTTTGTATAGCGGCGTCGTTGCTGCAGTCGTTGCATTTCATACATGCTTAAGCCGCCCAGATGGTACTTTTTCCTTTCGGGAGATTTTTCCTGCATTCAGACAACGCGCTGCCTCCTCACCGTTGCCTTTGGTATGGTCAGAATTTAGTTGTTTGTGCGCTTCTGGTCGGGAATCGTTCTGAAGTATGGTTTATGCGGGTATGTATAGCGGTCGCTGCAGTATTTGGTCCATCTGTTCAGGACTGCATTACGGTCGGCCCGGAGGTTCCCGTCAGCGTTGGCTATAACATTGGTTATCGACTGGCTGTTCTTCGTGTGGGTATTGTCAGTTATGTATGCCTTCATTTGCTGCCTGAGGTAACCGGTTTGTTTAATGTTGATAAATTGCACCTTACATTCATGCTTTGCTTCTTTTGTCTTTTTTCTTACATACTTGTATAGCTTTCCGGTATACTTATCTAGAATAGCGGATGGTGTTCTTCTTATTCCTCAAGTGTCTTCTTTTATCCCGTTCCATCATCTTTATCGCCACTAGTGACCTGTTATTCCTTTTCTTATGAACAAGAACTTATTTGGCTGATGATAACTAGACTGTTTTGATGTTGTTTGTGATGGTGTCGAGGTCATTGTCTATGACGTTTCGGTTGAATAGGCGACATAAAAAATGGTCTGTTCACAGAATGTTTGGGATTTGTTTAGTGAACAAAACGTTTTGACCCTGAAGGTTACGCATATATGATTACAAATACATTTATATCAATATATATTTCAACGGCATGGTATTTGCATCTAGCATCGCATCTCCGCATTCTGCAAATTATATTCAAACGATTTATACAAAGCTTATATGTGACATACATTGTATATATGTATAATGGGTAATTAAAGGTATCAAATATTGAAATTTAAATATTATCGAATATGTTCAATGTTTCCCGTGTCACGACCCTAAATTTTACTATTGGTGTTGATTTCATTTCTCTATATAATTGGTATAAACTTTTTGAAAATAAAGAAACGATAATCCAATAATACAGTACGCAGAGAAAATATGTTGTTGTCCGTATATGTTTTTTTTCACAACTTCTGATCAGAGAATATAATATACACATTTGAACGTGTAACTGCAGCAATCGTAATACATGTTTTGTTGTTGTTTTTTCGAATTAAAATTGAGAACCATCTAACAAAACAACCATCTTAACGTTTAAACTATTTGTGATAAATTTTTAAAGCATATCAACTAATTACAAAACTCAACTTACCGTATATTCCGACAGTAAAAACTAATAACGTCTGTAACGTTAACATATCCATTTTCGTGTATATCTTAACTGATTTTGTATCATTAAATGCATTCAAAATAACAAAAACTTCAAGTAGTGTATTCAAAGCGGTTATCACAAAATACATGTGCAGTCGTCCGCATATAAATCGCTTAGTCTGTTGAAGTGAGTAGCAAAGCGCATCGTTCTGTTTCGAACCACAACTTATAATAACAAACCTACGTAAAACATTTTAAACGATTACAGTACGTTTACATGCACAAGTTAGATATAAGCGCTTCACTGCGCACATCTACACTGTTTTGTAATGATATAAGTTTTAAGTTAATTGCGCGATAGATTTACACGTAGTTTGCCTACTTTATTGACTTGCTATAGGACAAACACGTATATAGGTTATACACAATTTTATCAATAATTAATCAATGTTACTTGAATTATTATATGCATGCTTTGCATAGACTATTCTAGCAGGATTGTTAAAACCACTATCAAGGTTGTATTCAAAAAGTCAGATTTGTGAAAGTTTATATTAAAAATCAAATATGTTTATTCAACTGAGATATACTCTTGTCTAAGTAAATGATGTAAAGCAGCTGTTATGTTTTATACTTATATTTAAGATTGTCACGGTGAATTTATAAATTGTCAATAACACCGGTTACTGGCGTATTTATTTTAGAATAGCATGAAGTAATTTAAAAGAAAATGTTATGTTATTTCACAGAATTCTAACAAGAATGATAACATTATAATTAACTGTATGGGTGGCTATATGTTGAACTATTGGCATTAGAACTGCATTTTTTCTACTAGCAAGTAAACCGTATATGGAATAAGGCAAATACAATGACATTGATTAAGGCACTTACATATGCATTAAACCGTTAGGTGAATAGCATACTATATTGATAAAGAACATCAGCTTGCAGTAACAGTTTAAGTGTTGAAACGGAATACTAAGTTGACACTTTCAACACAAATGTGATGTATAACTTGCGATGACATGCTTTCCAATTACACTTTATTATTTTATGAATAATGGTTTCTAAAATAAAATAATGTGTATGTCAATTTGGGTTTGTTTTATAAATATGAAGCAAAATATCAGGGAGGAGGCAGAACATTGGTGCTTTTTAAGTCCACGTTACTATCCCTCTGCACTGGTCAACACATAAATGTCTACATATGTGAAGAAGTAAATATTTAAAAATTGAATATGGCCGAATGCAAATTTGCAGATGTGCCAAATTTGCCAATGAACTTTTAACTGTACTTTAATCCCAAACTGTCCAATTAGTTTTGTCAATATCCAACAGGTAATGCTCTTCCGCAAATCGAAGTTGTTTACGGTAATCAGCGTTATTAGAAGCATTTAAGTTCAAAATAAGGCTATATTTGCTGGTTATTTTAGACAAAACACAACCGCTTGATTGTGCGCTCTTACGCGAAATGAACATGAGGGAATTCGTGAATGGATTGGTTCACTCAACACACATGTACACATTTTTATGTATATATGACAAAACTGTGCCTTGAAGATTCAAACAAATATGTATAAGCATTTTACAGAATTAAACCGAAGTTTATATTTGTGATTGACAACGCTAAGAGCCAGTGAAGATCAAGATCGAATGTTGCCGGTTTCCTATTTTAGGTACCCGTCACATGCAAAGTAATATGCATGGTAATACAGTATTAAAATAATCATTCCATCGCGTTTTACATGTATAAACATATTAAAATACAATTTTTGATGTATTGTTCAAAATAGTTTGCGAAAAGACCGGTCGATTAATGGGTGAATAGAGACAATGAATACACGGCAGATATTCAATGGTTTAAATGGAGAATTTCTCTGTTGTTGAAAACAAAATAGTAAACACAACGAGCTTGTTGTGTGACGTGTTGAAGTTCAGCTGCACAAACCGTTTAGTAAAGGCTACTTGAAGGTGGAAAGCGTGTGATGACAATACGTGGATGTCAGTAGATTGTTCAGCTGTCATCAAATTGTAATTATACAAAAAAATGCATGAACTATAATTTTCAAAAGATTTAATTGAATCACTCTCGAATTAAAATTGTGACCTTACCAAAGGGAACAAACAACTAATATATTTCATTTTCAAACAACTTTTTGTAAGTTTTACAGAACAAATGAAGTTAAATGAATATTAATTATTAAACTTTTAATTCGTGACTTTAGATATTTATACTATTTGACAAAACCTACCTTGTTTTCCAAAGGCTTTAACTAAGAACGTTTGTAACGTGTTTGAAATATTGATCAAATATGGTAAATTAAAATAAATTCACATTTGAGAACTAATCATGTAGTTTATGAAATGCGTATTATTTAAAATTGCATTTGCAATAAAGCGTAGACCAACAGCTTACCCATTAGCGAAGCCAGCTGAGCGCATCGTTTCTATTTTGAACAACATTAACTGATAACAAGTTTTATAAACCATACACGTAACTGCAATAATTAATAAATAACCATGTTATCATATAGCGTGATGAACAATCTGGAATTAATACACAAATGGTTTATATCCGGAAAGTATATGAATCACTCCATATTGTGAAATAACACCTGATTTTATATCAAATCTGAGAACATACGAGTTAAAACAACTAATTAACCTTCGCAAGAATATGTTTTTCAAGATACATTTTCTTTGTCAGAACCTGCTTATAATTTATACCTATCCTTAACCATTTGCAATGTTCATATCGTTAATACTTACCCCTGAATGGGTTTTCAACAATACTTCTTCGTTTGTCTTTGTAATCGTGCATTTTAATGATCATCCGCTTTATTTACATCTGGTATGTTTACATATAAATTTAACAGTTTAATAATGAAAACGAGACACAACTAGTTTATTGCTTAACTGCATAGGGTTATAACGCCTAACAACGAAAATACTATCGCGATGGCACGGCCCTGTGAAATAATGACAACGAAACAGTACGGCATTGATAACCCGATATTTCAAAAAAATTTACGCGACAAAGCAATTATTATACAGAAATATTACTCCATGTTGGATAAAGTCGATGCCTGGTTTAAAAGATGGCGCACGCAAATAAACGACTCTCATGCATTTTCGAAACCAATGTCAGCAAAATACAACGTGTAACTTAAACATATGAGAGCACACTTAAGACTTAACGGACAGTTATTAATAATTGATAATACACAATTATTTCAGATACGCATGACCTCTCCGTCACCGCTTAACATAAAGCTATAACAACAAACGGACTAAAGTGTAATAGCTTAAATTATCTCCTCGTTTGTTTAAAGCACCCTACATGCATTTATTGCTTCGCTCTTTGATTATTACACTCTTCTTTTATTCATTTTTATTTGTATTTAGTTCCTTTTTTTTCTGTCTCGTTCCCTCGGTTTAGTAATTCGTTCCCACGGCATATTTTAGTCGTTACCACAAGTTAGTTAGTCGATCCCTCGAGTAAAAAAGTCGAAGGAACGTGATAGAATTAAGGCTTATGTGCACCTCTATGCCAGCGTAGTATACACCATATTTTATACCATCAGTGTTATCCCTGTGATGGATTTTAATTGAGGGGTTATGGTATACAAAACATAGAAATTTGACACTTTACAACAGCGCGAGTTGAGCCTTCCTTGGTGTTTATAAATATGCGTCATATTTTGTAATTATTGACAACGTGGAGTAGCAGACTACACCGCAAGACACAATTTCGGGAATGCTACGCTGTGGGACAGCGTTGTTAAGATGCCTGACAATATGTTACAAATAAGGTATTTAAGTGGGACTTTTTTTCACTATAAGGGATTCTTCCGTATGTGTGCAAAAATTACGTTACAATTTGCCTTACGAAACACCAAACGTCGTTTAATGCGCAGATCAGAACTGAGACCTTGCAATTACGCATTGCAACCGGGAGATTCCGAAACATGAAGGCTAACTAGAGGATGTGCAAGGCACCAAATAAAATCGAATCAGAATACACGTATGATATAGTGTGAGGTGTGGTACAATTTGGACAGGCATCATCCTATCTGTTGATTGTATCGAGCTTTATGTCAGTATAATTAATCATAGGATGAGATTCAAGATTGACTATGTCAGTACTTTCAGATTCTTGCTTTCTTTCAGATAATTGTCTTTCGGAAAAAAAACTATATGCACTGTTTGATTTCTTTAGAATGTTGCTTGAGATACAGTTTGCAAAGCATCCGATGATAAACGCGCTACTTTGGTAAATAATTGTTCAATTCTATCGACGATTGTTTATTTATCTTCTGAACTTCATCAGATCGGAAATGTACAAGCACATGTTTAATTTCATCATATGTTCGATAACTGGTAGTATGTAATGGCTAATCAAACAGATAATTGTTAAGAAGATAATAAACTGACACTTTGATATCTTGATTTATATAGGAAACTCAAATGCTAAATAAAGATAATTTCAAATTATCAAGCTCATATTTGGGTAATAATTATTGAAATAGAGTAGTTCAATATTGCATCAGGTCTTTTGTTTATAATTGAATTGTTTCATTGTTCGTTTTGTTTTTCATCACTCGTTGTGCACGAGTATGATGTTATCAGATGAGAGAAATGTTAACTGTATTACATGTAACTTGAAACAAAAATACCAAGAACAAAAATTGACCCGAGTCCACTTTCGAACGAAAGAGACTTTATCCAAAGTCGGTATCATTACCTAAGTATTTGTATTAGTCGACAGTGCAACCAAATGTGCAGTTAGTAACAATATCCAATTCGAACCAAGCGTTGATTTGTGCCGGATATAATGTGTTGGTTAAACGTAATTTGCAGTTCATTTTTTTTTGAAAGCTAGCTGCTTATGTTCATACTATCAGATGCTTTATAAGGCTATCGCAACTAGATTGATCACACAATTCATTCAAAACTGTCATCAATATATATGTGTCTTCTGCGGTTTAATTTGGTTGAAATATAAATTTGTCGACAAATACATATGTACGGCAAGTTATGGTCCACACGTATTGACTTATTATAATGTTGATGATTGTTAAACAAGACACTTTCATTTAGGGGCTGGGAAATACATATTATCTGATTCAATATTTTCGGCAACCATAGTACATACATTAATATCAAGCCTCGTCTGAACTTATGTAAATCTTCTTTGTAGAAAGTATTTTAAAAGTTTAAAAAAAAGTACAATTCAAATGTTTATGACATAAACCTTAAATATATTCAGCACGGTCGCTGAATGTGTAAGTAAAGACAGCTTTATGGATATCAAATATGTCATCAAACATTATAAGATTCAATTTGTCCGTTATAAAAGTTGGGGTGTAAACAATACTAACTCCGTCAAGTCTTTCAAACATGGTTGTTAATTCAAATAATATTTTTGCCTGTACTCGTGTGTCTTATGAATAGATGTCGTTGCAGGAAATTAAAATGATCCGTAACACAAAATTGTGGCTTTGTGTCGTATGAACGAATCTCCACTAAAACTAAATTTAGATTCACATCGTACATGAATGATATACATGCTGGCGAATTCGACTGTACAGACATTTTCGATTTTAGAATTAAATATCTGGCTTATTTCGCATTGTGCGACACATGTTCTTCTTAACTTTTATTTGAATTTGTATTGACATATATGTATAATACGTTTTTTACAAATGTTATATACATTCATAAATAATCAAGATTTCTAAATTCCAATACAATACATCAATACAAATTTACGTATCGGAGCTGAAAATGTATTTTTGTCATTTTTAAGTAACTGTGACATTCACTTCAAAAGTCTTGATTCAAGCTTGCTATATCAAACTTATCGTCATAATTGATTTATAATTCAGGGGACATAATCCTTTAGGACTCTAAGCACTTAGGTTGCTTCTTAGTGTTGTTGATATGTATATGCCACACAAAAATGTCTCCAAATTGATGATTTGATGTAAACTATTGCGGTTCAAAGTTGTCAGGGTAATTTGGTATGTTATCGAAACTGGCCGATATATTCTGCAAATAAACACCATTACCAAGTTTCCTGATAATCCAATTTAAGCAGCTTGAGTTGCTGAGAGGACATTGTTCCCCTGGGGGACTACCGCCCGCCTGCTACTTTCTTATTATAAGAATATTCGTACACAATACGAATACCATAATGCAACGTTATGGTAAACAGTGCAACGTTTTTGCAATTTACGCATAGGAAAAATGAAAAAAAAAATTCGTTACTGTGCGGTTTTGCCATAAATAAACTGGTGAACCTGTTTCTCTGTGTGATTTTTTTAACATTTGTAAGGCGTTAATTCAAGTTTGGATCATATTTAAATTGTGATTTATATTATGACACTTTTCTTACATAAACGACAAACATGTGCTTATAAAAATTTCTCTCATGTTTTAGCATTTAACATCTCAATCTTTAATTAGTTTTACAGACGGTCATAAATGCTCGAATTCTTTGTCACAAGTGTAAAGACAGCTATACGTCAAAAGCATACACCATTGGAAACACTTTATCATGTCGTTTTATAAATAAATTGTCATTTATCTCCTTTAAATGGTATTATGTTCATGTAAAAACTCAACAATCTTCAAAGAAAAAAATCAAGGCAGAAACAGGTACAACGACATTGAAGAACGGACATGTTATACGTAATACATCGGCAAATACTGTCAAACCTTAATATTTATTCGTTCCTAAGAAAAAATACAATAAGCAAATAAATTCACTATATATTTCAAAACGTTTTAAATGAATTACAATTCCAGTCGTTTGAAGATGCCAATAAATTTATGTGTTTACACTGGATTAAACTTCCTCTTTTAAATGTATTTGGTATAGAAAGTATTGAGTCGACAGTACACAGTAAGGAAAAAAAAAACAGTCTATAATATGTTGATTAATATATTCACTTGTTCACATACATGATGTTGACAAGTGTAACATCACTGTTAGTGAAGAATAAGTCTAATCAATGCGTGAAACCTTTGTTCACTTCCTCATATGGGGGCGGTCGCCAAGGCTGCGTTGGCTGAGTGGGTGCTGACATGTAACCAGGCACCATATTGGTTGTCTGAATGGGGTAAGGCTGGTATGGTTGTTGTGCGTATACCATTTCTGTACCGGGGGTACCGAATACGGGTTCTTGGCCATCTGTAACCGACGAACTTTTCTATGTGTTTCACCGTATTTAATTATGTAAAACTTCACAATAATAAACACATAAACATAGTATACCGTTTTCACGACAACTCAATTAAAATTGAGTTAAACTATATTAACAAGAGTGTTGCTATTTATGATAACATGTTGCGTTCATATGTTCTATGAAAATTGATTTAATATATGATTGTGTTGTTATTATAATGTGCCATGTTATCATTAATATAGCTGAAAAATACCTATTCTCACTATTTGTTGCATTCATTTAGTTTTCAAATGCGGTCCATGTTTTCCATGTTTTCAACGTTTTCGGTGTTAAGTCTTAAAAAGGAGACCATGCTTACTTGTTGATTGCAGGATCTGCCCCTGTCGAGCTCGTTTTCGTTTTATGATACAACAGCAGACAACAATTATCGACACCAGCACTATCAGACCGATCACGCCCCCAACAATTTTGCCGATAAAAAATCCGACATTTCTGAAATAAAAAAAACACATGAATCCGGTAAAAACACGCAAGTACTGTAAGTTGGTAGATTTAACATATGCTCAAACAAAAGCAAAAACAGTTAAATGTACATACATAAAACCAATGAAAACGCCTGTGATACAGACACTACTTTGGTATCGCCTTTACAAGTTTACTTAAAAGTTCTACTTTGCATGGAACTTACTTCACTGTAAAATGACATTCTGTAAAAGGTGAGTACATGACACTTATATTAACCTTTACGAGAATTCAACTCATATGATACAGGAACAGATCTGAATAAATTGCTTATAACAGTTATGATTGGATACAAACGTTTGCAAGTTAGTTGTATAGTTGACGGTGCAGCATTGAGTCCGATAGCTGAAGGTGCAACATCCCCAACTGCAGTATTGATACTCAGATCCAGAACCAAATGTTTTTTGTACGAAACACCACTCACCAGCTGTAACCTCTGTAAATAACATATGTTGATTTTATGAACCCAAAATTGCTTTAACAAATTTGAAATTAAAATGCATGTATTTTCCGTCCATAAATTACAAGACGATATGACAGGTTATACAATTGTTCAATCTTATAGAAGTTTGACTTTTTCCTAGAAATGTCGGAATTTTACTTTTGGACAGGACAAGAATACACATCAAACTGAAAAAAATACTTTGACAAATGCTCCATAATTTTGAGAGTACGTGAATCTGTTACCAAATATTAAGTGTTTATGATCAAACTTTGGGTGTGTGTGATTCATTGGGGTTAAATTAAAGAACTTTATCTGTTTGTACTAATTTCCGTCATTGCATTGACATGGAATAAAGAAGATACTCAAATATCCAGTAACTGTTCTCAATGGAATGTTGTTATACACCCTATTATAATGTGTGATGCTTATGTGGTTTTAGAAGTCAGACAATATATTTAATAAATAAATACTTACATTTCTTTTTAAGATAAATAGCGTAATGCTTTATAATCGTTTTTATGAGTATTGAGATATTAAAAGTTATAATTGTAATAGATAATTGTATTATTTAAAAACGGGTTGTTGTTTTAACATTTTAAATAATAATTTCATTTTTACAGCAGGTTACTTTTTAGTACATACGAATTGTTACGAATCGAAGTATTTGAGATATTTCGTAAGAACTGCATCCATGCATGAGTAGGGTTTGTTAACTAGCCTTCTTAAACACTGTTAACATGTACTGTTCATGCATACCTCAATAAGCACAGCTTTTGCACTAAGCGACACAGAAAGTATTATGTTATGAATGCATTAACATTAATAGTGTTATGTTTTTCGTTGTTTATCTTCTTTATAGTTTTTGCTTTTAAATATCCTCTTTTAAATGACCCCATCGATTCGTTCGTGTGACAGTCATAATAACACGTTAACATTAACATGTTAATTAATACGACGATGGTGCATTGTCAATTTATTTGAAAATGGAATGTCCTGATATAGAAACACGCTAAGTTACCATGTATTAAAAGGAAACTTGTTACGTTTGGTATACCTTATACTTCGTTAACTTTATCTCAAGCCATATTCATTTAGATTGCGTTGCAGTCCATACGCGTCAACAATTCAAAATGTAAACTCATAGAACGATATGTATATTGTAAACCTAAGTTGGATTTGTTAGAAGACATTCACAGTAAATTGTTATATCATGATAATTTAACACGTAGATTAGCAATGTTTAACGATAAAACATGTTAAATTGAGGATAAAAACTTAGAAAATGCTACCTCAAGGAATCTGCGTTTTTTATCGCGTTTGTTTTCTTGTTGTTAACTTTTATATAATGATGAAAGTATATACCTCGTTTATTTTTCAGTTTAGAGTTACAATGTCAAATGTTAAAAAGCCATATATGTTAATTCTGTATTTATATATAATCATAATTGTACTCGTACGATAACTAACATAAACATGTGTTTTCCAGCGACATAGAACATCATGCATCATCATTTCCTTGAAAGGTCTGGCCGTTTAGGTAAAATGAGGGACGACTGCACAGAGATCCTCCGCCAAACAGGTATGTTTTGGGCTGCTGGGAGTAGATCTTCAGTTTAAGATTTGTTCCACTGTGCTCTGAATCGAGCCAGCTCTTCCGCCATCAGTTCCTCAGCCTTACTTTTCAGTCGGTTGATGGCGATGCGTAGCATTTCTTTGCTTCAGAGATGATGAGGCTGATTTTGCGGTATTACTCACTTAGCTCGAAGCTGCCAAATTTCGTAAGATGGGTATACCAGAGATGAGGTCGATACCTTTTACCAATATTCTCTTCAAATATGTTTTGTATAGCGGCGTCGTTGCTGCAGTCGTTGCATTTCATACATGCTTAAGCCGCCCAGATGGTACTTTTTCCTTTCCGGAGATTTTTCCTGCATTCAGACAACGCGCTGCCTCCTCACCGTTGCCTTTGGTATGGTCAGAATTTAGTTGTTTGTGCGCTTCTGGTCGGGAATCGTTCTGAAGTATGGTTTATGCGGGTATGTATAGCGGTCGCTGCAGTATTTGGTCCATCTGTTCAGGACTGCATTACGGTCGGCCCGGAGGTTCCCGTCAGCGTTGGCTATAACATTGGTTATCGACTGGCTGTTCTTCGTGTGGGTATTGTCAGTTATGTATGCCTTCATCTGCTGCCTGAGGTAACCTGTTTGTTTAATGTTGATAAATTGCACCTTACATTCATGCTTTGCTTCTTTTGTCTTTTTTCTTACATACTTGTATAGCTTTCCGGTATACTTATCTAGAATAGCGGATGGTGTTCTTCTTATTCCTCAAGTGTCTTCTTTTATCCCGTTCCATCATCTTTATCGCCACTAGTGACCTGTTATTCCTTTTCTTATGAACAAGAACTTATTTGGCTGATGATAACTAGACTGTTTTGATGTTGTTTGTGATGGTGTCGAGGTCATTGTCTATGACGTTTCGGTTGAATAGGCGACATAAAAAATGGTCTGTTCACAGAATGTTTGGGATTTGTTTAGTGAACAAAACGTTTTGACCCTGAAGGTTACGCATATATGATTAAAAATACATTTATATCAATATATATTTCAACGGCATGGTATTTGCATCTAGCATCGCATCTCCGCATTCTGCAAATTATATTCAAACGATTTATACAAAGCTTATATGTGACATACATTGTATATATGTATAATGGGTAATTAAAGGTATCAAATATTGAAATTTAAATATAATCGAATATGTTCAATGTTTCCCGTGTCACGACCCTAAATTTTACTATTGGTGTTGATTTCATTTCTCTATATAATTGGTATAAACTTTTTGAAAATAAAGAAACGATAATCCAATAATACAGTACGCAGAGAAAATATGTTGTTGTCCGTATATGTTTTTTTTCACAACTTCTGATCAGAGAATATAATATACACATTTGAACGTGTAACTGCAGCAATCGTAATACATGTTTTGTTGTTGTTTTTTCGAATTAAAATTGAGAACCATCTAACAAAACAACCATCTTAACGTTTAAACTATTTGTGATAAATTTTTAAAGCATATCAACTAATTACAAAACTCAACTTACCGTATATTCCGACAGTAAAAACTAATAACGTCTGTAACGTTAACATATCCATTTTCGTGTATATCTTAACTGATTTTGTATCATTAAATGCATTCAAAATAACAAAAACTTCAAGTAGTGTATTCAAAGCGGTTATCACAAAATACATGTGCAGTCGTCCGCATATAAATCGCTTAGTCTGTTGAAGTGAATAGCAAAGCGCATCGTTCTGTTTCGAACCACAACTTATAATAACAAACCTACGTAAAACATTTTAAACGATTACAGTACGTTTACATGCACAAGTTAGATATAAGCGCTTCACTGCGCACATCTACACTGTTTTGTAATGATATAAGTTTTAAGTTAATTGCGCGATAGATTTACACGTAGTTTGCCTACTTTATTGACTTGCTATAGGACAAACACGTATATAGGTTATACACAATTTTATCAATAATTAATCAATGTTACTTGAATTAATATATACATGCTTTGCATAAACTATTCTAGCAGGATTGTTAAAACCACTATCAAGGTTGTATTCAAAAAGTCAGATTTGTGAAAGTTTATATTAAAAATCAAATATGTGTATTCAACTGAGATATACTCTTGTCTAAGTAAATGATGTAAAGCAGCTGTTATGTTTTATACTTATATTTAAGATTGTCACGGTGAAATTATAAATTGTCAATAACACCGGTTACTGGCGTATTTATTTTAGAATAACATGAAGTAATTTAAAAGAAAATGTTATGTTATTTCACAGAATTCTAACAAGAATGATAACATTATAATTAACTGTATGGGTGGCTATATGTTGAACTATTGGCATTAGAAATGCATTTTTTCTACTAGCAAGTAAACCGTATATGGAATAAGGCAAATACAATGACATTGATTAAGGCACTTACATATGCATTAAACCGTTAGGTGAATAGCATACTATATTGATAAAGAACATCAGCTTGCAGTAACAGTTTAAGTGTTGAAACGGAATACTAAGTTGACACTTTCAACACAAATGTGATGTATAACTTGCGATGACATGCTTTCCAATTACACTTTATTATTTTATGAATAATGGTTTCTAAAATAAAATAATGTGTATGTCAATTTGGGGTTGTTTTATAAATATGAAGCAAAATATCAGGGAGGAGGCAGAACATTGGTGCTTTTTAAGTCCACGTTACTATCCCTCTGCACTGGTCAACACATAAATGTCTACATATGTGAAGAAGTAAATATTTAAAAATTGAATATGGCCGAATGCAAATTTGCAGATGTGCCAAATTTGCCAATGAACTTTTAACTGTACTTTAATCCCAAACTGTCCAATTAGTTTTGTCAATATCCAACAGGTAATGCTCTTCCGCAAATCGAAGTTGTTTACGGTAATCAGCGTTATTAGAAGCATTTAAGTTCAAAAGAAGGCTATATTTGCTGGTTATTTTAGACAAAACACAACCGCTTGATTGTGCGCTCTTACGCGAAATGAACATGAGGGAATTCGTGAATGGATTGGTTCACTCAACACACATGTACACATTTTTATGTATATATGACAAAACTGTGCCTTGAAGATTCAAACAAATATGTATAAGCATTTTACAGAATTAAACCGAAGTTAATATTTGTGATTGACCACGCTAAGAGCCAGTGAAGATCAAGATCGAATGTTGCCGGTTTCCTATTTTAGGTACCCGTCACATGCAAAGTAATATGCATGGTAATAAAGTATTAAAATAATCGTTCCATCGCGTTTTACATGTATAAACATATTAAAATACAATTTTTGATGTATTGTTCAAAATAGTTTGCGAAAAGACCGGTCGATTAATGGGTGAATAGAGACAATGAATACACGGCAGATAGAATGCAACATACAGCTATTCAATAATACCTAGTTTAATGATACAATCTGACAAAGTTGTTCAGAAAATGTAATATGCCACTCTGTTATTTTTAATTGTGATATGACCTATTGTGAAAAATGAAAAGTGTTGAATTATTCCAACGTAGTTTTTTTAAGTAAACCAGATTGTGTCCAGTAATCGTTATCGCTATTTGAGAAATAGAAAGATCCTGGTTTATGATATTTGCGTTTGTATTCAGTTTTTGAGTTCTTTCAATTATCTAGGATGGACAAAGACGAATGGATATATGGATAAAGAAAATGGCCGGCATACATACACAGACAAATAGCTGAATAGCTAAATACGTATACAAAGTGTGAGTATTAGATCACATGTGTCATCGAAATTTTTACTTCAATACTTCAGTTGTTATTGACTGTAGAACAGCAGAATCGACCGGAGAGACATACGGAAAACTTATAACGTAAACATGAAGTTTATTGACAGATCTAATGTACTGTTTACTTTAGTATGGTTAACATGGTTTACTTTTGGTATACAAATGGATCGTGTACCTGAACATGCCCTTTGTTAGTATACTACGTTTGATTCCAGTGTTTTCTAAGTCTTTGATGTGCTGCAGGACCATTTTTCCAGACGGACGGATTGACAGACGGACATGTACGGAGATATCTCCGATCCTCCCTCTCTTTAAAGACATATAATAAACACTTTGATTATTTCACCTAGTCACTTTTCCTTTTGTTTTATAAAAGCATTCATGTCTGTTGAAAAGTATCTTCATAGATCCTGAAAGTATCCTGCTATTCGCGACAGATCAGAAGCGGTCTATAATGCAGGTTGCACTAGCTAGTGTCATCTTAGTTGAAACCACACAATTTAAATTCGGTAAAGACTCGCGACTAGACTGGCGAAGGGATGTACTTTCTGGTTCAACATCCTTTGCTCAGTGTGTCGGCGCAGTATCATGGGCAATACTATTTTTCAATGGCAATTCTATTTAAGTAACGAGTTACACATTTTTCGCAAATACATGTATATGCACATATCGCTCTATCTGTTCTCCGATAGTCGTGACGATACAATATTAGTCATCTTCAAGTTCACCAGCACTCGAATAAATTCACCTAACTTTCACCAGGTGCAAACCAGAAATTCAAGAGAACTGGACCTCTTGGCCGTTAATCAGATAGACCAAATACAAATATGCAGTTGACTGTCAAGTTAATCGGAATTAGAGCTAATACTAGTTTCGAGACCAGACCACATACCAGACTTTGCTGCTAGAAATGGTTGTATGTATTTATGTATGTATGTATTTCTTTTGACCTTGCAGTCAAGGATAACCCATGAAAGTGCAATCAGGTCCTTTGGTTTTTGCTAAAGAGACAGCAAGAAGAAGAGACAGTATTGGGATACAAGAAATCCGGGCGCGATACCCTAGCTGTTTGTAAATAGATCCCTTGGTTCTTTAATGTGCTCAGTGTATAGCACCGATACACGCGAGAATTACCTGGGTTTCATACCAGTACATCTCTAGTTGGGTGGGAAACACTTCAAGCATTTCTTAAATTTCCAGTGCCCCGGCCGGGAATTCAACCGGGGACCTCTGGAATGGTTGACCAGAGTGATACCACTGGACCATCGCACCACCCATATTAATACATTTATAAATAAATGTATATGTTTGTATGAACGATAGTCAAATTCGACTGTAAGATTCCGATACGCATTAAGACAGAAGCAGTCAAAACAAAGCATTACCTCAACAGCGCAACTGCCTCTTCATATATTACACATACCGGTTTTCCGACCGTCCTTCTTATACCGCTTGCAACGACACCAATGAAACATATACCTCTCGCACTTTACTACAACTTGCGATACCATTATTACACAATAACCTCTTGCCCATCTGTCCGAGACATTGTTCTCGGCCCCTTTGGATTTTAAGTATGAGCATATCGTGTTCAGGTGAGCTGATAAAATCATCGCCAATGAAAAATCACCACTTTCATCTTCCAATTGGTTCATATCACAAAATACAACAGTTTATTAATAGTTATGTTAGATGAACGAGTACAGATTAAGGTACCGGCGTTCTACTTACGCATAAATTTGTAAGGAAAATTGGATAAACATGTACACACGTTATTCCAAGTGAATATGATATTTGGAATAAACTGTTTATCTTCCACGTGGTTAAAACACACATAGTGTGAACTTAAGACCAAGGAAAACAAGTCACATACCTAGCTGTTTTACACTTGTAATCATTCATTCTTTAAATTCCACATAAATAAGGGACACAAAAACATACACATCTACCTAAACGCCATTAATCTTCTTCTATTTCTACATCCCACCGATCAAACAGATTTGTCTACATAACTTCTGTTCTTCAAATGTTCAATACTTCATTAATCCCTACTCGCATAATAACCGAGCTTAAAATGCTATAACAATATGTTTATTCCCATAAAATCAATCCGTTACTGTATCATTGCTTATTAATTATGTCACGCTGTCTTACCCAAAGGGCTTTTATCGAATCGTCACCAAGGAATTTGAAAATGTTTACTAGCATTCAAGACCAATCGACAGCAAATTTTCACTAAGCGAATAAGAGTTATTACCTTTGACGTATTACCCTTTGTTGACTTGTGTGAAAAATATCAGGTATGTACCTGAATTTTAGGTAGACCTCATTCAACGAAAGTACGATGCATAATAACTGCACATCTAGCTCCCTTTTTTAGATATTACCCTGTGTTTTCGGTTTTCTTTTAATATTGTCCGGATCATCACTTGTCTCTCTGCTTAAAACACACTAAACATGAATATTGTACTCCTTTTTAAGAGTCATGCCTCGTGTTTGATGTTTGTTCTTATATTTGTATAGTACATTTACATGCTAGCTGTCAACCAAATTCTGCAATAGTTATGTGTCAAGTGGCACCTTACGGGGACATTTGTAAACGATGAAAACATGAAGCCACACTATTTGCAGACTTGATACTTGTTTGGGCAAATGTGTGAGTCATCATGCATTGCCTCAGTGGATATTTCTCTATGGTATAAAACTAAATAATTGCCAATGATATCTGTTTCATGCATTTCTTAATATTTTTTTCGTCAGTAAAACATTGTTTAATTTATTTCTGTATTTGAGAAGTCAACAAATAAATGTTATCGTGTGCTGTGTTCAGACGATGATTTGAATAAATAAATATAGACTTGATAATGTATATATCTTTATAACAAATACCTGTTACGAACCTAAATACAAAATATGTTGTATGATTCGTTCGTTAGAGAGCACAACAACACGTAATGTCATTAAACGTGGCGACATTAAAGACCCAAATAACTATCGGGGAATTACGTTAATTAGTTGTTTTGCCAAACTGTTTACAAGTATAGTAAATGAACGTCTTAAACAATGTGCGGAAGCAAATGACATTTTCACGGATACGCAATTCGGCTTTAAACCAAACTGTAGCACAGTAGATGCATTTTTTTTTCTTATTGCCCTCATAGAAAGACAGTTGCAGAATAAAGAAAAACTACTTTGTTGTTATATTGACTACCGGAAAGCATATGAAGTCATCAATCGCGGTCAATTATGGAGTAAAATGATTAATCTGGCGATCGACGGAAAACTCTTGACCCTTATTCGATCCATGTACAGTGAAGTAAAATTACAGGTTTAACACATGGACTCACTGTCAGACATGTTCAATAGTAACGTTGGTCTATTTCAGGGGGAGATAACCTCGCCCATATTGTTTTCACTCTTTATTAATGACAATGAATTAAGTTTACAGAATGGAATAAACGCCGGCATGACATTAGATCAAATATCTATCTCTTATTATTCGCTGACGATGCGGTTTTATTATCTGAAACACAAGAGGGTCTTCAAGAGTCTGTATACAATTTAGAAACCTACTGCGATAAATGGAATTTAACAGTTAACATTGAAAAAGCCAAGGTCATGGTATTCCGAAAAGGGGGTTCAATCAGTAAAGCATTTCAATGGACTTATAAATGTCAAGAACTAGAAATTGTGAACAATTTTAATTACCTTGGAATTGTGATGTCAAGTGGTGGATTGTTCGTGTCCGAAACAAATACACTATATGGCAAAGCATTAAAAGCAATGCATTCTTTGTTAAACCTTACGAAAGATATGAACGTACTCATAAATACCATGTTTAATTTATTTGACGCAAATGTATCATCAATTTTAAACTATAACTGGCACGTTTGGGGATCCATCAAAGCGGCAAATATTGAACGCGTTCACCGTAAATTTTGCAAAAGACTATTAAACGTAAAAATGTCAACAAATTCACAATCGCTTTATGCCGAAGTTAGTCGATTTCCCTTGCATATCGACAGATTTGTAAGGGTGGTTAAATGTAAAATAGTAATACATTTTTTACAATGAAAATAAGGTCAGAATTATGTAATTATTGCTATATTTGTAAAACTATATGCATAACATTGTGAGATCACTGTGTATTAAACCATTCCATGTACCATTCTCACGCAATATGTTCACGAAATATGTTTATTTCGTGTTTATTTAGATTAACTGTTCTTTAAAATGATGTGTGTTTTTGTGTGTACTTCAACGCATGCTAGTATTTATTTATATGTATGTTAACGACGATGAGCTTCACATGCTTAAGTCAAAAATAAACTATTCTGTTCTGTTCTGTTCCGAAATGTCATTAAGGCAATATTGTCAGCATATATTAATCAAGACTGTTTTGTTTTGCCTTTTGAATTAAATATGAAAGAAGAGTTACTTGGTTTGACCAGCATGTAGTTTTAATGCATAAAATGTTACCAGTAAGCAAGCAGTTACAAATGAAACAAAGCAAAAGAAACGGGGGGGTGCTAATTTTCACACAAGGGCGCCACTCGACGTACATGGCGTATTAGAGGCCTTTATGCGGTGCAACATACATGTATTAAAGCCAAATTTGCATTTCTCACTATTCTTATAGGGATTTGAGTGATTAACCAAGATAAAAATCGATGTTATAATTGAATATATGTGCATATAGAAAAAATAGCCGGCCGTGGCTTTCATTATCAATCCTTATTTTGACATCGTATAAATATCACTTGAAAAGTTTGAATACAATTTTAATGTTCATTGTGGTTAAAATGTCATTGCAATATTGTTGTTAGGAATAAGTTTTTAATAAAACAAACCACATTTTCTGAAATTGTCCTTAAGTATGATATTAGTGAAACGACTTTTAATAAATTTCCGCTGCAACATATCACGTATTTTTTTAAACCATCGTTGCTTTTCCGTAGATAAAAATATATATCCCTGTCTGTCATATTATTAAATGCAGCGTATTTGTCCCTTAATAATGGCAACACGTGTTTTAGTTATCTGTTAATTTTAGCAAATGTTTGCTTAGATATCTGACTATACAGATACATAATAGGACTTTGTTCAATGCCGATTAAAACTGGCTTTAAACTGCGTGTGTTGTTTGTGAATAGGCATAGCAAATCCTAGTTTTGCGGATTGGAACTGCCCTCTCGCTATAATCACTACTGGGCGGAGATGAATAACAAAATCACGGACTGACCACGAAGAAAATCAAACAGCGAATGTTTTTCTTTGCTGAGGCGTTGATATCAGAGAAGCGACCGCGGCCGTCATCACAACTAACCGCAATAACTAGATCAAACAAAGGAAATAATGATGCTAAGGTAATGACATTTTTACGTGAAATAAAAGCGGAAATAAATTTTTTTATCTCTTATCTATAAATATAAAGTTTATGATATTTCTAGCACTGTGAACAGATTGAAAACGAAAATGTTACGACAAGGGACTATACGTATGAAGCAAGAGCTTTCAAATTTGTTATCGTATCGAGAGTCATTCACGCAGAAAAAAGAAACCTTTTCTTGGTTTTAAAAGGCGTGTAAGTAAAAGCTTGAAAGACACTGAACAGAAGATGCGAGGCCTTATTTCAAGTAAACTGTCATATATGCATGCTTTTGAGATTTAGAGGGCCCATAGGGTTGGACGTCAGTTGTCGGACAAAATGTTCGAAATATAAGGACCAAGAGATGCGACAAAAGGCGCGTCAAACTCTTAAATCACAATCGCAATTCTTTGTATGAGAGGACTTTATGAAAAGATTCCAATTACACAGAGGACGAATGTCTTGCACAAAAGTTAAGGCCAGAAACGAAGCTAAATGCGCATTGTCACGATTCGATACAGGTGTCATTGACGGTGACGTGTACACGTTTAATGAAGTTACAAAATCGGTCGAGGGTAAAGGCAAGTCACGTGTAAAGGGCGCGAATCGAAACCAGCAAAGCTTACAAACGGTTAGTCTCGTCGTAGTCATGAAGCAAGACAATATTGACAGTCGGAGCCTGCTTGCAACCCTGATCGTCAGCAAAGTGGTAAGCATGGATTGGGGGCGTGCCGCTATTCTAGGTTTGCAAGAGACTTGGGGAGATATCAGCGGACAGTTTTATAATTTATAAGAAGAATATTGTTGCTTTGAGAATGTTATAGTAAAACAAAGTAATGATGAATGAAATAGTGGAGGCATTTCAGTTTTTGTAAATAGTCAATTGACAAAAGATGGTATGGTTACACGAATCTGTTCGGGTCACCGATATATGAACACAGAGATGATACAATCGGAATTACCTATATGGACGAAAGCTTTTATTGTAAGACAAATTACACGGATTGTCTGTTGTATCTTGCAGGTAACCAAACGCTAGAACTAAAACAATGCTGGACAACATTCCTGCAGATAACATTGACATTATATTTAATTCAGAGGCAAGCTTCGATACAGACTTGTTTTAGCTACCCATAAATAAAACGGGACGCAATGTATAATTCATTCGGGCATACTTTACTATAATTATGCTTCGCTCATGGAATTCATTAACTCAATGGGCTAGTTACTTATGACCAAGATGGTGAGTTTACATGCATTACACAAATTGGAGCTAATTTAGTTAATTTTCACATTTTTCAACTGATTTAGTTCAATTTTGTTAAAATGTTCAATATTGTATCCATTCATAAATTTGACCGTTGCCCTATTTGCGCTAATACGATTTTTATTCGAAAAAATAGCAAACGAATGTTGATTTACCTTCGTCTCATTACATTCATAATAGCATCACTGATGATAATATTAAACTTCATCAATTTAAATGGAATAATGCGCTTAGGGACTCATTTGTTGATACTTTTATTATTATGTATTACACGTACAAGGATTACATTTAACATCAAACTACTTCACACTACTGTAGATATAAACCAGGGTCTTTTAACAATAGTATCAATTTATGAAAATGAAAACATGAAAGTCCATAATAGAACCAAACGACTTCACGTCTATGAATGGCAATATAAACCATGGTGGGATAATGAATGTGATATTTTGAAATAGTGTTTGAGAAAATTGCGTTTCACAAACTCATTATAACGTTATGTGTAAAAACAAAAACAATGATTACCAGCTTACTATGAAAAATAGGCTATGCCATGCACGTACTAATCCAAATGTATGTTGGCAAACAATTACAAGTGCAATTGTTGAAACAATCTTTACATTCTAGTTATCAGCAACAAATCAAACAAAGTGATTGGTTGAATCATTTCGAGAAAATATGCTCTTGATTGGAACTTCTGAAGAAGCTGCATTACCTAAATGTGATTAGTTCTAAATAGTTATATCACACGCGACCAATTAATGGTAAGTATTATTACTTAAAAATGGGAAGGGCGCATAATGCTATAGATCTAGAGTTTTATTATTTCACCGTAAATGCTATTTTTATGTCCAGTACTTTGCTCGCTCTTTACATGATGCAAAAGATTTTAAAGGAAAACTTCATAAGGTCCTTTACGCTATGTACTCAAATTTACGGAGTTGCCTGCGTGTCATAAATAAAATGTCACCACTGATTATAAGTGTACCATTTCTACAAGGCAAAGAGACGTAACTAGCACGATCATTTTTAATGTATTCATATATGAGTTATCCCTTTACCTTCTTGACCGGGACATCAAGGAATTCCCATTACTGAATATAGTCCAAATATACAATGTATAATAACTGCCGGGTTGTTACGAAATGCTCTGAAACCGTTATTGAACTACAGCGTCAATTAAATAGTATGTTTTGGGTTTTATTCTTTAGATACACATTATAAGAAGGTCTACGGATAAACAGTCATAAGTTATAATGTTAAGATAAACCGAAAGATAGGCGAAATAACAAAAGTTAAACGCGAGCGCCGATACATGGGGAATGACACGTGGTATGAGTATCAGGCGTTTCGTTATATCTATGTTTTGTTTGATATATATCACATTGCTATGTTTAAATGAACGACATATGATTGCGTTAACCACGGACTTCCTTAGCCATTTTGTTTCTTTAAGATTCTGGGTAAGATAAATGTTTGTAAACTGCGCTTAAATGATTGTGTTCATAAATTCCGTGTTTAACATATAACATTAACAAAAACAAATTTTTATAGAAAATTCATTTTAATTATTAATTACTTACCTGCTATCTAATTGCTTACTTACTCCGATCCTTCGGAATAAGAAAGCAATTTGATAGCAGGTAACGTAATTAAGCTATTTAAACTAAGTAAAACACAGGGTAAAAATTAGAGCGAGTATGCATTTACTTATCTTTAAGAACGTGTAATGTTTCAGAAACGTTACATTTAAAAAATAATGTTTGCGTACATTTTATGTTGCTTTCCTTCTCCTGTACTATTTCTGAAACAACCACGATTTTGCATTAATTTATATCTTCAGCAAACTATAAATGTAACCTTAGTTTAAACCTATTTATTTTAGATCGATTGCATCGAAAGTCTAAGGCTTATATAAACGCTCTCGAGTCCGTTTCCTGGGCCTAGAACCAGTACTTGGTGTCTATGGGGGAGATCTAAAGAACGCTCCCACGGTGGGGATCGAACCCATGACCTCCCGGTCGCTAGGCGGACACCATATCCATTAAACCACGGCGACCTGACCTTGTGTCATCATAGTGAAACGCCATATGTCATAGGGTTTAATCTTACTTACCTCCGTATTATAAAATAACTTACACTTATCACAGAACGTGAGACAAACTAACTTTGCGGTAAGACTTCGAACTATAATCTTCATTTTTATATCCCTTGGAAATATTTTTAAGTTCGTAAACGACTATCCAAGTAAAATATTTTTGAAATTATCTATACAATCCGATTATCTATACAAAGTCCTTTGTAAGACGCGCAAATACAAATTAATTGTTTATAGATTAAACAGCTATCAAACCGGAACAAATGCGATAAGGACATTTAAAACCACTGTGAAGCTCAATATGTTTATATTTACACAGACGTAATCACAATAACACATGGATAACACAGGGTACCATGTACTGAACAAAGTGAATGCGTTATGAGATAAAAATTCTTGGAATTATTGGGCTTGCTTTGTTAGGTTTACAGTTAGACTAAGAAGAATTGCTAGAGTAAAAGCACACGACTGACCGCTGAAAGGCTTGGTTCAGGTAAAAGATCCGCAACCCTCTCTTATGTTTATGTCCTTTTTATATCCAACCATTACTCTCATTATCACATAATAAAACCAATGACAGTCTGAAACGCGATTACATAGGACTGCTATCAAAAACAGTGCAGCATTACATACCCGACAAGGATGGAAAATTATGGCTGACATGATCCGTATATTCGTATATGATGATTCTTAGAAACAACAGCATAGTGCCATAGCAGCGTCGGTCAGAGCAACGGCCAAGCAAACCATTGAGGCATGGATGCCAACGAAGGGGAAATCAAATGTTGATGTCACGTTTGTGTCTGTGTTCATAAATAGCTACAGTCAATACCCTCCGCATCTAATGTAATTGCTTTAGGCTACAACACACTTTGATAGATAAATACTGTTTGTTATGTCTACTTAACTTACATAACCCACAAAAACATATTTCTGCTACGCTTGCCACAACTGCGAATATATGTATAAATGGTTTTGTTCTACCTGATCATAACTTTAGCATGTAATTCCAGGTCGATGTAATTCGTGGAATTTCGCATATCAATTTTATTATAATGATTAAATAAGACAGTCTTACTCTTTGGAAGTAATTAGCCAAAAGCATAAATGCGAGATGAAGGTAATGATATAAGCTCTTGTTTATGTTTTATTGTTTTATTATATTTTATGTTTTTAATCGATGAGTCCGAAAGAAGAACAATATCCATCACAAGCCATGTGACTTGGCATCACTGAAAAGAATCAATTTAAAAATCGCAAAATGATGATTTAAATATTGAATGCTATATGATGTATAACCTCGACTCTAAAGGTTTCAGCGAGACAAATTGAACAACAGATCCTCAAAACATATACTTTTTGTCGCTTTAATATATATCTTCATCTGGGATATCTCTGTATTTGATATTAACATAAAATGTCATAACGTCGAGATGGTCGTCCTGGTACAATGTATTAACACCGGCTTATTTACCGGCTTCTTTACGACCGGTTTGCAATTTTTAATATTGCAATTGCACGTTTACTTAGTTCTAAAGTTATACATGAAGGTTATTTATAAATCAACTGGAACCATGAAACCACAATCAAGTAAAATATAAGAATATGCAGTGTAAAGTACCTATTAAAAAGGGGCCAATATGGCTCGGTATCACTCGTATGCATCGAGAAGATCAATCATTTTGTTTTGTTAATCACTGTTAATCCCACTAATTGTTCACCTGTTATTTACTTCATTTAAACAACACGTAAGAAGAAGTAATTTTATGTAAAACCAGAAGATGCTGACGTACTTCCACTGTTTGCAAAAAATAACGATTCGAGTTTTCATTATTATTTGTAAATTTCCATAGTCTTAAAGCGGGTATATACGATCTTGTCAAATATTTATTAATTAATATAAAATGTGTAAAAAACTTATTATACATATATTTCAATATAAACTAAAATAAAAGTTAAGAAGAACATGTGTCGAAAAATGCTGAATAAGCCAGATATTTAATTCTGAAATCGAAAAAGGCTGTACAGCCGAATTCGCCAGCATGTATATCATGCATGTACGATGTGAATCTAAATTTAGTTTAACGGTTCATTTGAAATTCCTGCAGCGATATCGATTCATACGACACACGAACACTTACTAAAAAGACGAATGCATCGGTTATTGTAGGAAAATAATTACGAATTATCTTCGTCACAATCGGCTCGGGGCGCTAATTTGTATTTGCTGTATTTTATGAAATTCGTCTTAAATGTATCATTTTTCTTGCATATTGTGTGTTATTATAACATATTTGTATCAATATTTTACAATTCAGCACATATAAAAATCGTATATACCCGCTTTAAGTCACAATTAGGAAAACAATCGAATTAAACTGATATATATATATCTATGTATTGAACGGTTCTTTACTTTAGTTACTTATCTTACGAGCATAACAGCAAAACAAACAAATACCACAGACATTATGTGTATTGATCAAATGAGGTATACATGCCTTGCCAATGGCGATAAGATTTTGAGGATGTAGACAGTCTACTCACTCTAGGACAGAAAAGACGAGGTAAACAAGTAATATAATATAACCGAAAAACAAAAACATACTATTTAGATTGTGTTAAAGAAATGTTTAATATGTATAGTAAAATGTTTATATATTGAAAATAACTAAATACATTATAAGAAACAAATACACAATACACAACTAACATTTCATCGCATTTATTAAACATCACTTAAAGGCTTGCTCGTATGACGGCGGATTGTCGCCCCCGACTTGGACGTTGTGTGTCTCCAACGGGAAGTGTTGTTGTCCACCAAAGGTCATGCTCTGGTTCACATGAATATTGATGGCCGCTCCGTTGGCTGGAACTGACATTTAACAAAAAATATGTCACAAGTAGAAAGCTATAAATGAAATTAAGAATACAATTATAATCAAATATGTGTAGTTAAGTATTATTTTGCTAAATATTAACGATAATCTAGCAACATGTTGTTTTATTTAACCAGTAATGCTTTCCAATTGAAGCATGAGTCCATCATGTGAATTACCAATGCAATGTATGCACATAAATCATACTGGCAGTTTATTGCAATAACCAAAGTAGTATTTAGCGACCTCATACCTGCGTCGACAACGACGCCTTGATTGCCCATCGTACGTCGTGAACGGCACACGAAGAAGAAAATAATTGCCCCAACACTGAAGACGGCAGAGATACCACCGATTATTCCATATGTCGTTGCATCGTCACTCCTGAATACATCAATAAGGATTAAACAAGGATTTTATAGAAACAGACGGGCCCCATGTGATCTAAATTACAACCATCTCGTTGAATTAACAACATGTAAGTGAAATAAACACTTAACTTTCTTAGCTAAGTCGATTTACGTTTTTTAAGCGGTTTCAATAAAATGACATTTAAGTTTGACCGTAAATTCCCTTAGCTTTTGGATAAAAACATTTTATAAGATCGGTAACCATGCGCTACTGCTTTTACCATTGCATGTTATTGACGGTCTTAAAACCTAGAAGACGAATGCACGAGTCGGTGAGCTGTTGCATTGTTTTAAAATGGTTAAATAGACATGTATACTTAAAAAAACATATATATATACACAAATATAAATATATATATATATTATAAATCCATGTCATTTAGCGAGTGACGTTATGCACAGAAATATCACAACGTCAAAACAGATTGTATATTTTTGGGCACTGTCTATTCGGAATAATTGTTGTATCTATATTTTTGCAGACATATACAATATGAAGTAGTGTCCGAACAGTAATAATTATTACGGTATATTAAACTTTAGAATCGACATTTGTGTAGGGAGACAATACACTTAAAAACAATCTAACCCGGACGCAGTTTCCACTTCGCAGCATTTTTTGAAGTCATATTTCAAATAACAGCATCCAGTTTGACAGAATATCACTGACGTCTCGTTTGCGACGCAATAATCGCCAGTCCCTTTGACACCTGCATATTTATAACCATTAATAACTAAGGTTATATATTGCAAACAGTACACGCGTCTGGGAACGAGATTTTGAATCAAGTGTTAAACGATGACTTTTAATGCTAAGCTCAAACTATGAAAGTGCACCATCATACAAGTCAAAATCTGAAATTTGAGCGCTTAATTCCTAATATTGGCGAAGTTATTAAATTGCATATATGCTATAAGCCTTAATACCTATTTTGTACAATTTACAAAGAACAACAACAACATAAATTTGATTTGATGCTTTTCAGTACATGTTATAACCTAGGTTGTGACTGCAATTCTGACCACAAATGCTTTTGTAAATAGAAAAGCACATAACGATACATTAAGGCGCAAAATATATATTTCCCAAAACATCAAAATATCATTGTTGTTTTATAAACGAACAACAGCAAATTCCATATATTTATTATGATTTCATGGCCACCTCATACCGTAAATACCAGTAAATGTAAACGGATGTTTGCTTTCTACACATGCATTTTTACACATGCTATGTTATTGCAATAAGTAAAACAAAGACAAAACTTATAAAAATGTATGTATCGGTATAATATACTGTAATATTTACCACATATGACTAGTTTTTACTGAAATGGCATAATTTCAAATGTTCAGTTTCTTTGTTATAACATAAAATAGTAAATAGGACAAAAGTGTATACATAAGATTCCCTTAACATCCTTTATCATGCTTATTTTGTTCATGTACATATGGCAGACTGATTAAGAAAACAGATATACTTCTATGCCATTTATGTTCTACAAGTTCACATTTATCGATCAAAATGCACTATTGTAATTATTCAATGACATATGACGTGTTAAGTCTTCAATATGCGACTTGATCTGTTTAAACAAAGTAATGTTAACACAATATATCTTAAAACTTATAATCTATACACAGTCCAAACTGACAACTGATATAAACTTAGTAATCCCAGTCTGCATTGGGATCGGCAAAATACCTGAAATGATCAAAATAAAAATGTATGATCACTTAAATGTTGCCTTTTACCAACATATCAACAATACATCACTACATTAATAAATACCGATTTGTGAACAACTTATCGAAATTAAAATCTTTCTAACAATGTTACCTTTGCCAATATGGCCATTTTAACGTTTTATTTATGAAAGTATAGTATAAACATAAAAAACATATTATTTTTGCATAGATACTTGAATCTAAACTGTGTACCTCCATGTGTGCATAATGAACGGAGCATAGTATTTATTTTATATTATATATTAAAATGGTAATATATAATATATTTATAACTGATAACTTGAGCATACATGCATCCATGACCGATTGAAAATAAGGATAATATATGCTGATTTCACGGTTAAATCTTTCTTGGCATGAGAGCTTCATTAAGACTTTTTTATAAAAACACAACAGTATGTGTACACTTTTGTAAAACATGACCATACCTTTGCTCAAAATAATCATTTATAATAATTACAGGAGCAAATAGTATCAATACTGAACACATATAAGCTAACCAATGTGGGTGTTAATAATGTCATTACTGCTGATTATGAGCACATTTTTTGGTGTTCACACTTCTTAATTTTGCTCAATCTGCATTTTATATTGCGGATCTGATCGGACAAGTACTCCGACATCATGGGAGTCAACTATTGAAGGAACAAGATATTGACACTAAATATAAATATATACCAATATATGTATTAACGTTGTTTTTGTTTTACAATTATGCCTTCTAATTGTCAAAAACCAACAAATAATCGACATATGCACTTTCAACTGCATTAAAATATACGTGTTTAGTTGGTAGAATAGCGACATTCAAGTTTTGCAATATCATTCTAAACAATTAACGAAATGTTTATACAGGGAATACTGTCATTACAGAATAGCTTAACTTCAAATAATAATTTAACACTAGTTGTAGACTTTGATAACTTCCAGGTAAAACAGACAAAGAAATATCGTCTGTATTCTTCATTATGACAACCGAAATTGCTTATACGTGCATTTTGATTGATGAAACACATTACAAAAAATATAACCCCTAGAGACAAACATTTACTTGTTTTGTTTAACACATACAATAAAACTCCTGTCTTGACGTTTATACAAAATTGACAATGTCGATCCTTGCCCTACTATACCGATAATTATATACGATGAGATTAATTTACACCAATGACAATAAAAGGAAAATGCAGAAACCTTTAGTTCCATGGCCTGAATAATATCGGTTAACGTTTAACTTCAAAAGAAAGCTATTGTTTTATTGCAAATGTAAAAGACACGGAAAAGATCACAACCTAACGTTTTAAGGAAACGATGTAAGCGCCTAAAGAATCAAACTCGCGTACCCAGCCATATACAGTACATCTACAGCATATACAGTGCATTTGAATACGCTGCATGATAAACAGTACAGTCACAGTAACAACCATTATATCTCAGTGATAGGAGTATGCATGTAACTCGTTACTGAACAAAACGTGAAAATGGCACGTGAGTATTTGTTTACAATATTTACGGCGACACAACGACATTTAGGGGTACACATTTATTTGTGAGCCTTCTTTTTTCAAAATACATGTAGAGACTACATAAAAAACATAAGTAAAACAATAGATGGCCCTTTAACTTTAAATCGCTTGTTTAATTGAATTGTGCATTTTTATTATATAATGACGGCTATATTTAATCATTTGGTAAAGAATTAAACATTCTAAATACAAAGTAATTACGATATAATCTTGAGTTAACTATTTTAAGGTGACTAAAAGACAAATTCACATAAGAACTTTGTTAAATCATAACAGTTCCTTTTTCTTGAAACGATCCAATAATAGTATATACAGAAAAAACGTTCAACTGTTCTCAAATGATGTTTGCAAAAATAAGCATGTTTCGGGATGAATCGCATTTCAAGGTCGGATATTTGCAAAAAAACGAAATACCACAATGGTATGGTTAAACAACATAATTACATGTTTGTAAAACATTCGAAGGTGATGCAGAAATGCAGCGAAGGAAATTATTTAGTTGAACACCTCTGCTGGGGGACAGGTTTGTATTCGATGTTACTTGAATTATGCGCTTGCTTGTATTCTATATCCACACAGTGTTATTCGCGTCTGTACGTACGAACGTTCCTTAAGGTTGTGTACTCTTTGTTAATTATTTATATGCAAATGAACGACCTAATGGAAGTTATATGGCACGTGCATAGCTGTAATGTAATGTCGCAACGGTTTCATACAAACAGTAAATGATAGACGACAATCGTTAAACCTCTTCATGCGTGGTGTGCAAGGACAATACCTTTATACATATGCAATGCTATTTAAACACGACTGGCATCCTGTAAACCATAACAAAGCACTATATTGATAACTTAAAGAATTAATTAATTATGTACGTGCTATTCTACGTACGTAGTTTGGTTATGAGTGTTATGTCGTCTATTTATTTGTAAACGGTTTGCTTTACTTAATATTTCTGTCATTTTGGTTGACTTTGAAAAATAATATGAATTCATATGTAAATTTGAAGTTACATACCTTTGAAGCTAAGCAAAATGCCTACGTGAAGTAAATTTAATCTAAACATATCCCTGTTATTATTCTGAGATTCCCGACTAACAAAATAACGAACAAATTGAAACTCTTCAGCTCAGCCTATGCACACAAGATAAATAACAATCAATTGTGAACGAAGATCCAATATCAGAGACGGTAATTAATTACATCGTTTGCAAAAAACTATTTAACAATGGGCAATGCAGTTGTGCCCTAATCGGTAATGGGTGTATATTACCGAACAGTTTATTTGACTAAAGCATATACAGCTCATCGTTATTGACATAAACAGTAATAATATACATGCGGTCGAAGTAAATGCAACACACACATCATTTCGAAGAAAAAGTAAGAGGATAACACTCGCATTAAACTGATTTTTTCACCAATGGGCGATACATATATCTATATAGTTATATTTATTTATATCTTTATATACAGTGTTTAAAAGACTATCAAACATTCATTTACTAATTGAGAATTAAAGACGATTCAATTAAGCATGAACGTGTGTTTCTACGTACCTCGTTTGGTAATGTGTGGTACGTTGTCGATTTATTTGTTAATGGTTTTCTTAATTTAATATGTCTGTCATAATGTCTTTGGAAACCAATATAAATGCATGTATAAAAATGAAGGCACATACCTTTGAAGCAAAGGAAAATGCCTACGTGAAGTAAAGTTAATCTAACCATATCCATGTTATTATTCTTTGATCCCCGATTTACACAATTTCAAACGAATTTAAACTCTTCAGCTCGGCATATGCACACAAAATAATAACGATCAATTGTGAACACAGATAAAATATCGGAGACGGTAATTTAATACACAGTTTGCGCAAAACTATTTAACAATCGACAATGCAGTTGCACCTTAATCGACAATGGGTGTACATTACCGAACAGTTTATTTGACTTAAGCATATAAGCATATGAAGCTCATCGTCACTGACAAACATAGGAAATATATTCATGCGGTCGACGTAAATGCAACACAACACAATTTCGAAGAAAGATCCATTTAATAATTAAAACAAATGAACAATTATCGTACGAATGGCACATTGATGAAGTTAATACATTGTGATGTCAAGCGTAGTTTAATAATTGCAACAATAAATACATTATACTGTTCATATTGTCTTTGTGAAAAAAACAAAAATTTTACACAATATATATATAACATTTTCATGTTGTTTCTTTTAAAGACTATTAAACTAAACATGATTAGTTTTCTTTGCACTATTTTGTTTGCTCTATCAAGAAATTCGTTTAATTTCAAAAAAGTTGGACGGGATGTTAAATACTTCGGAATTCATGTATTTCTAGCATTAGAATAATAAAGGCCTTGCCAAACAGGTCGGGGGAGAACAGACATCCCTGACGGCTACCCAATGATATGCTGAATATGTCATCCTTCTATCCATTGAGAAGAACTGCGCCCCTGGAGTTTCCGTAGAGTTCTTGGATGACTTGCAGCAGCCCTCGTCAATAATGAATCCGCTCAGAACCTGGAATAGGCCGTCATGCAACATGCGTTCACAAGCTTTCTTAAAGGCGATGAAGTTGCGACAGATCTCATAATTTTGTTGAAGGTGTTTCTCAATTATAACTATGCAGTCGTACACCTGTTCCACTGTTCTCCACCAAGCTCTGTAATCAAGCCTGCTCTTCCGCGCGTTGTTCATTGACTTTACGTTTCAATCGGTTGAGTAGGTTGCGTTGCATGACTTTTGTACGATTGGCTGATGCTGCTAATGGTGTGGTAATTCTTGCACAGCTTTATATCACACTTTTTCGGTACGGAGATTACAAGGGACTGGTCCATGTTTTCGCATTCCAGATCCTTTCACATGCTGTCGTCATAGCTGAAGCCGTTGCCTCTCATACATGCTTATCAGCTCGGAAGGGACGTTTTCCAATCTCGAAGATTGTCATATCTTCAGACTGCGCGCTGCCTTTTCCACCTCTGCCTTCAGTATGTCAGTTTCTGATCCAGGGATCGTTCTGAAAGACATTGTAGTGTGGTTAATGCGGGTAGATATATAGATCGCTGCAATATTCAGTCCAACTGTTTAGTATTGCAGAACTCTTGGTCAGACGTTTTTTCATCAGCGTCTGTGTGTGGAATGGTAGGACGCTCTAGACTTTCTTACTCATTTTCTAAATGTTGATACATTGCTTCGTTTTTCTTCAATACGCTCCTCATTCGCCTCTTTCATCTTCTTCCTTATATTCCTTCTCGCTTTCTTGTATTCTGTTGAAAAGTCCAGGCTAGTATACTTCTCTTGCCTGAACTCTATTTTTTGTCACAGATGTACATGCTATCGGTCGTCAACAATGTCTTGTTATTTCTTCTCTCTCACACAATAACTTTTTCGGCCGATAACAGCAGGTCCTCTTTGATGTGTAAGTAACGGTGTCGATACCATTGTCTAGGATTTCCTTGATTGCACACTTGTGACATATATAGTCAAATATAATGCGAGTGTGGTTGGTGACTGCCCGTTAGCTGATGGCGGTGAGCAATAGTTCAAGGTCACGTTCGATGTCTGCTCCAGAACACGTTATCGTGTTCGCCTGGTTGATGCTGGACTTAAAACGATGCGGTGCCAGTATGAACTCGGTCTGGTAGTGTACTTACCCGTTTGGATCACGCTTAGTCGCTTTACTTGACGGTTTGTGTGGATGCAGCGTGTTGGCCAGGATAAGATGGTAGCCTCGGGCGATCTCAAGAAGTCTCAACACTCTTTCGTTCGTCTCTCCCACGACCATTCTTGGTAGGCGTCTTTTTCAACCATAGCGTTCTTGTCGCCTTTGACAATGAATAAGTATTTCTTCGCGAGCTTAACTATAATGTGCTCTCCAGTATATGCGTGTATTAAACCTATCTATTTTGACATCTATTTTATCATTAAATATACTAGTTCACAAAGACAAATAAAACATTAGAACAGAATAATATTTAGAATAATATTTGTCTTTACAAATTATCAAATTGTTAAACAGCAGAGGCCATAACTTGCATGTTTCGTATTCAGTATCAGCCATAAACTTTCTTGAAATTAGTCCCTCGGGTCTTAGTGTCATAGTACTGAAACATATCGCTGACGGTACGTAAATATCTTACTTTTAAACATTTAAATATATGCAGAACGTTTACAAATATTTCTTAATCTTTATTTTCATCGGAACGAAATATATTGTTTTTCATAGTAACGCTTTATATCATAATACAACAGGAAGTTGCTTTCAAATACAAATGTATTCATATCTGCGAGATAAGGCTTTGTTCTGTCTGTAAACAAAGTTATATGACACCTAGAACCTTACTTTAAAAATGATAATCGCTGATCTTTATAAAGACACAGCAAACAATAAGCGATGCAAAAAAAACGTGTACACATCTCAAACAAGCTGCAAACCAAATCACGGCCCAGTAAAATAAAGTTTGCATTAAAATGACGCAAATACTTGACAAAAGCATGATACCATCGAAATAATTTTCCCATTATTGTTTAACAGTCAGTGAACCATTCTCATTTTCCTGATTCAAAATGTCATACACAAATTATCTTGATTTTATTCCATAAAAATCTTAATCATAATGTTATTGAAATAATTTTAATAGGAGTGACAGTGACAAAAGTGCATGTATTTTTAATGATTTTTTTCTTATTGATCTTACTCAAAACATAAAGGATTTTGTTCATCAATAATATCCGACACACGTTGCTGAGCATATCTTGCATGTGAATAATGCTAGATTGTGAGCTCAAACTCTTTTTTTATACATACTGTATTTTGCAATGTTGGCGGATAGCTTCTGTTAACAAATAAACGTTATTGTATGTTCTGTCCGATGTTTTGAAGTTTATTGTCTCATGACACATCTTTAGCGAACTAGATAGATTAACCATCACCGCGCAATAAACTTATATGGTAACTGATTGATTCCTACCCAGTATTCAATCAATACACATTCAGAGCACTTTCTTAAATTGATAGTAGTATGTTTTGCTTTTAGAATAATTTCAGCGTAAAACAATAGATTGAATTCACGATTTCATTTGCGTTTTCCGGACACTTACGAAGAAAAAGAAAGAATTTCAAGTATCCCATAGCGCTGTTTTAGCTTGCAATAAAAAATGCGAGTATTTCCACTTTTTGCGTATTAAATATAGATTTACAATAATAACAACAATGACATTTTCCGTGATGTTACAAAATATTGAGCTTCATTGCAGTAATGAAAAGACTATTTCAATGTAAGTCAAGTGTTTATTTAAATTAATGGTGGATCTGTCTTAAAGAAACATGTTTACACTTTTGAATCTAGAAACGCAGTACCAAAAAGAAACTGTTCAAATTTGGCAACAGCGTACATATTTATATAACATGCCAAGAGCATTAAGATGTATTGTTGGGAACGACATAACTGTGCCATTTTTTTAAATGGACGTTTGTCATTTGAACTGAAGTAAACCTGTGTGTCCTCGATAGCAACTTATCGGTTGGCCCAGATTTAAGCCGTTAAAGTCTCAGTTCGCGGAATATATCGTTGTTTTGCATATATATCGTATAGCGAGAAATAAACTTAATATAAATTCATTGAAATATGTTTTTTTCGAGGTTGACATCGAAAACCTGGTCGAAATCGGTTTTAAATCGATACAATAATCAATACAATAATAAATGATCATAAATACATGCCATAGGCGAAAATCACTGCAGCGTCGCGAGTTATGCGAATTATATCTATATTAAGTTTTCGCGAAACATTATTAGCATTTGGAAGATAACTACATAGATTTAGCAAAAACGTAGCGTTGCAACTCAGTATCCGTCTATAATAGATGTATTTGCATTTGTTCTTACCTTCTCTCTGCTTAATTGGCCCGTATCCGCACTTGTGTTTTTTTAGGTTTTAATTAACGTGTCGAATCATGAATATAAATTAGGTCGTTTTCGTACTTAACCGTACTCGACCCCAAAATAAAAATCGCTTTATTGTTTGTTTTCAACCGATATCAACCGGATTTTCAGTGATATCACAATAAAAACACGTTTTCTTACGATTATGCCCACATCTATAGCTATGACCGGGAACTGTCAAGTACGAAATGTTATTGTTTCTATAACATCACATTTCAGAATATGTTACTGATTTTAAAATATTAAATTCACGGATGCAATTGTTGGTGATTAATGATTGCATTTAGTAAAATAACTAGCATATATTTCGCGACAGGTATCAATACCTCAAATATACTTTTGTTTAATTGGCACATATGTATTACATGTGTGGCTTGTAAAGTTATCTATATGTATCATACTATTGCTTGATACTAAAGTCAACGTTGTCTTTATGCTATATTTTCCTTATCCTTATTTGAGATCACCCATTTTATAATAATAGTGCATGTTAATGTCTACCTAAAGGAACAACGATATATTACATCAAAAAACACACGATGCAAATAATGTTATAATATATAGTATATTCCTTTACATTTATATTATTAATACACGGACTTGTACAGTATTGTTACTGTGTTTCTCCACCGACCTCTATCGAAAGGCTTTACATTGACTCTTCAAGGCGACACGTCTAACAGTCAATATAAGTGTGTAAAAACAAGTTAACAAAAATATAATAAAATGTCACAGTATGAAAAACAGTAGAAAGTAAACTGTATTTATGAGCATGTAATGATAATAACCCTATCCAATGCTTTTAAAGTTTTTTAAATAGATGATATGATCAATAGTAACACGACTCAGACTGACCCATCAAAAAGCTTAACACCGTAGTGTTTTATTATGAAATATTTTGTACACATAATTTTGTAATGAGATATCGGTAACATCATGTCACAAGAAATGGTAATTATTTTATGGCTGTCAACATGTAACACAATTATGATTATATTATATAATAATAGATTGGAGCATTCCAGCAAACACGTAACGTTACTCAAACTTTTCGATGTGGTTTCTCCCTAGGTTGTAACATGACCAGACACGAATGTTCTGGCCACATTATGACTATAACGATAAAAAAATCATTAAATGTTATATATACTGTTACAAAAAAAATCAATCGATGTTATGACAGGTCTTTTATTACTCGGATGAAAGTGAAGATTTAAACTTCAACATCTGCATCCGTACCAAATAATGTGAAAACCACGAATGGGTTGCTCATCAATCTTAACAGATCAATGTAACGAAAGAAAGATATTTCTTACAGTTAGAATCGTTGGTGGCGTGACTGATGCAATTGAACCCAAGAAATGGTGTGCTACATAACTAGGTAAACTGTCCCATGCCTATACTGAATAGTTGTATTTTACATGTTCATGTTTACTGCACAGTTAGGTCGGTCTTCATTGTTAATGTCAATGATATTGCATTAAGCATTTGAGATTATCATGGAAATGACTATTCTGTCTTATGTTACTAAAATGTTAAGATCGTAGTAAAATGATTACAAATCACTACTCACTTAAAAACCGTGACTACCTATTGATATGCATATACCGAAGTGATGTTTAGATTATGGTGGAAGAAAAAAATCACTCGTTACTTAAGCTCTTGAAGCTTAAAGAGCTTCAGAGCTCTTTTGCAAGAAGCTCTAGTTGTACGAAATACAATCCTAAATAATACCGTTGAATAGATTTCACCATCCCTCGATAGAACTTATGATTTCTTATCATATATTATGTTTATTTGTATTGACTTTATGTTATATAATGTTATGTTATTATTCGCATTCACGTGACAGAATATGATGTGTATTTTCAGTATGAAGACGATGCACTATTGTATAAGTCTGAATAAACTATGTCTGTCTGTCTGACTTAAATATCAAGAATACAAAACAGTGAGTAAATTTGTATCAGTAAAGTTGAAGTGCTTGAATAATACCAACCCAATCGTCAATTAAAAACAACCAATCATTGTTAGAAAACATTTTAAGTGATGTAAATCTCGCGCTGAAAGGAGACAAACTCACTCGTCAATTAATAACAAGACTTGATGTGTACATACAATTTATATCAGTGACTTAAAGACCGCGCGAACGAAAACAAATTCGCTTGTTACTTAAATACCAAGAATACCTATTTATGTTTATTTATAGTAGTGATATTAAGATCACTTTCTGAATATAAAGCTTACTCCACAGGCAGATTAGATGCATTTTTGATAACATATTTAACATTTACAACGTTTTTTCCAGCAATAATTTGTCGATAAAAATTGCAAAAATATAGTACTTCTTTGGATTTATAACTGAGATTTCATCTTTTTTTCTCGGTACTCTTAAGTTTCTTTGATGTTGGCTTTTTTACCAATTCTAATATACTTGTTTAAACAAAATATAATTAAACATATGTTCTAGTTATATAGTAACCTGTATAATTTAGATAAAAAAGGCTTTTATGATGATAAAACGAAAATAACAATTGAGTATATTAATTCCTTTCTAACCATAATTTCTTTTTTTAGAAAGAAGAATCTTGTTCCTGCCTTATGACGATGTCTTCCCTGAACTGACACGTAATGTGCCTGAGTTCCGTTGCAAACTTCCATTTGGTTCAATATTGTTAAATGTATTCGTTGTGTAGTTGCAATATACTTTACATATTAATTCGTTTCTAGGAAGACAAATCTCCTCTGTAGTGCAAAAGGCAGGGTCAGAGGACAATATGTTTAATATTATTAGATTTTCAATATGTTCATTACTATCCAGTGACGTGCTTTGCTAATTCATAAGGGTGTCTTCTTGGAGTGATTTCCCCTATTAGTTAAAACATATTTATATATTTCGTTAAATACAGTGTAAATCAATCATGCACAATATAATCATTTTACGAAAAGGATTGGAACGATATAAATTATTCTTATATAGTTTCTCTCCAGAAATAAGAACTATACATAATACATATGAAAAAATGTAGAAAGAGACATTTGATGATGTAAAATGACTGTTCATGCAAGGACTAGAGCAAAAGCCAGAAGCAAGTAGTGACTGAGTTAGTAACAGAGTGTTAAACTGAAGCGCCTGGAGTTGTTAATTTATTCTTGGACATGTAAAAATATTTGAGGATTTTCATTTTCGTCGAGATGCCTACTTCCAAAAAGAAGTGTATCGAGCTCCATGGCATGAATTAAACTAGCAATGTTGTTAATTAATTCAGAGCGAATCACATTATAAAAAGGACATATGATATTGTTCGCAAACAGGTGTTCATTAAGCGCACTTGATTTGGTTCTAAGCTGCGTGTGAGTCAATTAAAAACACGTTTAAATGTATAATAATTTGGAGTGGTAACTAAGCTTCTGTTCAGTTTAGATTTGAAGATGTTCAGCGAATCACTATTTTTAACATCGTCTGGTAAAATGTTTGATTTTCGGATAACTGCTGAAAGAAAAGAACTTAAAACAATGGTTGATCTACATTCGGTGGTGCGTAAGCCTTTAACATTTGGAAGATTATACTTAGAAATAGATCCTACATGTAGGGGTACCAGATCGGACAAGTACTGAAGGCTAAGTGATATTTGCATTTCATAAAATAGTAGTATTGATTATCGCGTCGATCTTGCAGCGGTTCCCAGTTTATTTTATTTTATAATTCATTAAACGATACTTATCTGGATTCTCCATAAGCAATTCGCACTGCTTCGTTTTGAAATTCGTACGTATGTGTCTGCTTGTTTGCAATTAATTGTCCCATAAAGCATCGGAATACTCATTTGGCTGGCGAAAACATTATGTTTACATGATTTCTTGCGATTTGCAATCTAGCTTAAATTAAAGTTTGCGCATATTATTAATTTGACCCTATGCTTTATCAGTTATATATTGAAGATGTATGTGCCATTTTCAATCGTTCGACAGGATGACTCCAAGATGTTTATTGAACTAATTCACGTATTTGTGCAGCGAGCATTGTAAAGTTGTTTTATTTGGTTGTTTCTTTCTGGAGAATGTTTTTGTTTTAGATTTAGATGGATTAAATAAGACGTTGATAACGTTTGATAATATTGCATTTGAATCATAGTATTTACTGATGTAAAGGGATGTGTCGTCAGCAAAAAGACGATTATTTCTTTAATGTTATTATTAATATCGTGTATAAAGATTAAACATAATTGTATTTCACTTTCCCTAATTATATTTGTAATCATAATAAATGCACGATATAATGATACGGTTAAGAAAACTTATTAAACTATTAAAAAACGTGTTTACTCTTTATGGACCACATCCACCTGCAAAAATTTTAAAAGTGACAATCTGGCAAAAGATGTTCGTTAACAAATTTATTGTTGTTGTTTTTATCACAACAAGATATTTTACTCTACAGTTAATGTAAAACTGTTTTGGAAAATTTTATTGAAAAATGAGAACTTTAATGTAAATAAGTGAGACTCCAGCTGCTGGAGCAGTATTGAATTCCTATTATAAACAATTAGTTGGTCCTTTATTTAAGGCACGTGACCGATTGCCCAAACAGTACAAAACAGCACAAAAAAGCACATAACAGCACAATACAAAACAACATAAAAACATATAAGAATAAAGCTGGGGTCACCGCCTTGGAACGGTCAATTCAAAGCATTGGGAGTTTAAACCGGTTTCAACCGGCGCTCAATCTCACACTTGGCCCAGCAATATTCATGATACATTTAAGTGTAAATCAAATTTAACCTCATAGCATTGTAACTCAAATTAAACAATAATAAAAGGGAATTAAAACGCATTCAATTTAATTTCCATATGATTACTCAATGGTAGGAAAGATACCAGAGCAACAGAGTTACAACTTTTTGAGGAACGATGAAATAAATACAACGAACAAGTGTCAACTACATGCTTTCTTTATAGTAAAAGATTTAAGAATATAGCGTCATGAAGTTAATATTTCAGATCATCATCGCGTTAATACAGGAAGAAGCACCAATAATGGACGTGTGTGAAGTTAGCCTATTTAGCCCATTTAGCCTATTTAGCCTATTTAGTACATAGGTTGAAATATACATCCTATTTAGCCTATTTAGCCTATTCAACAGCCTCTTCAGCCTTTTTAGCATATTTAGAAATTTTAGTACATAGGTCAAAACATACATCCTATTTAGCCTATTTAGCCTATTTAACAGCCTTTTTAGCCTATTTAGCATGTTTAGTACAAACGTAGACATACACATCCTATTTAGCCTATTTATCCCCTGGAAGCGACGTAGTGCAGCCTATTTAGCTATTTCTCGTATGCGTCATTTCCCAGTGAACGGGCATGCCCCTTTAAGTGCCCTTTTCGGACAAACAAGAGTTATCACCCGGAATCGACCTAGTGCACGCTGACCAGCCGTCGACTGCATATCGGGCTGAAATAGATTCGACCGGGACTTTTAATTAGGATCGGAGTCAGGTGCAGCCTATTAAGCGTATTACGCGACATTTTGCCTGTGAGTGGGCATGCCCCTTCAAGGGCCCCTTTCGGACGAACAAGAGTTATCCCCCGGAAGCGACCTAGTGCACGCTTACCAGCCGTCGACTGCCTATCGGGCTGAACTAGTTTCGGCCGGGACATTTAATTAGGATCGGAGTCAGCTGCAGCCTATTTAGCGTTTTACGCGACATCTTGCCTGTGAGTGGGCATGCCCCTTTAAGGGCCCCTTTCGGACGAACAAGAGTTATCCCCCGGAAGCGACCTAGTGCACGCTGACCAGCCGTCGACTGCCTATCGGGCTGAACTAGTTTCGGCCGGGACTTTAAATTAGGATCGGATTCAGGTGCAGCCTATTTAGCGTATAACGCGACATTTTGGCTCTGAGTGGGCATGCCCCTTTAAGGGCCCCTTTCGGACGAACAAGAGTTATGCCCCGGAAGCGACCTTGTGCACGCTGACCAGCCGTCGACTGCATATCGAGCTGAACTAGTTTCGGCCGGGACTTTTAATTAGGATCGGAGTCAGGTGCAGCCTATTTAGCGTATTACGCGACATTTTGCCTGTGAGTGGGCATGCCCCTTTAAGGGCCCCTTTCGGACGAACAAGAGTTATCCCCCGGAAGAGACTTAGTGCACGCTGACCAGCCGTCGACTGCCTATCGGGCTGAACTAGTTTCGGCCGGGACTTTTAATTAGGATCGGAGTCAGGTGCAGCCTATTTAGCGTATCACACGACATTTTGCCTGTGAGTGGCCATGCCCCTTTAAGGGCCCCTTTCGGACGAACAAGAGTTATCCCCCGGATGCGACCTAGTGCACGCTGACCAGCCGTCGACTGCCTATCGCGCTCAACTAGTTTCGGCCGGACCTTTTAATTAGGATCGGAGTCAGGTGCAGCCTATTTAGCGTATAACGCGATATTTTGCCTGTGAGTGGGAATGCCTCTTTAAGGGCCCCTTTCGGACGAACATGCCCCCGGAAGCGACCTAGTGCACGCTGACCAGCCGTCGACTGCCTATCGGGCTGAAACGTGTGTGAGCTAAGCCTATTTAGCCTATTTATCAATTTCAGTTCATAGGTTAAAACTTCCATCCTATTTAGCCTATTTAACACCCTTTTCAGCCTTTATGGACTAATTACAAGTTAAGTACATACGTTGACACATGCAACCTATTTAGCCTATTTAGCAAGGTTAGTACATATGTTATAACATACATCATATTAAGCCTATTAAGCCTATTTAGCACCCTGTTCAGCCTATTTAGCCTATTTAGCAAATTAAGTACATAGGTTGACACATGAATCCTATTTAGTCTATTTAGCACCCTCTTCAGCATATTTAGCAAGTTTAGTACATGTGTTGAAACATGCATCCTATTTAGCTTATTTAGGACCCTTTTCAGCCTATTTAGCCCATTTAACAAGTTAAGTACATAGGTTGACGCATGCATCCTATTTAGCATATTTAGCCTATTTAGCACCCTATTTAGCCAATTAAGCCTATTTAGCAAGTTTAGTACATAGGTTAAAACATACATTCTATTTAGCCTATTTAGTTTATTAAGCACCTTTTCAGCATATATAGCCTATTAACAAGTTAAGTAAATAGGTTTACACATGCATCATATTTAGCCTATTTGTCCTATTTAACACCCTCTCCAGCCTATTTAGCCTATTTGCAAGTTTAAAACATGGATTGAACTATGCATCCTATTTAGCCTACATAGCCTATTTAACACCCTTTTCAGCCTATTTAGCCTATTTAACAAGTTAAGTACATAGGATGACACATGCATCCTGTTTAGCCTATTTTGCACCCTTTTCTGTCTATTTAACATATTTAACAAGTTTAGTACATAGGTTGACACATGCATCTTATTTAGCCTATCTAGCGTATTAAGCACCCTTTTCAGCCTATTTAGCCTATTTAAAAAGTTTAGTACATAGATTTACATATGCATCCTATTTAGGCTTTTTTAGCATATTTAGCAGCCTGTTCTTCCTATTTAGCCCTTTTATAAGTCTATCACATTTAAAACATGCATCCTATGTAGCCTGTTTAGCCTATTTAGCACCATTTTCCGCCTATTTAGCATTTTTATCAAAACTAGTACATAGCTTGACACAGGCATCCTATTTAACCTATTTAGTACCCTTTTCGGCCTATATAGCCTATTTAGCAAGTTAAGTGCAAAAAAAGGTTGACACATGCACCCTATTGAGCCTATTTAGCTGATTTGGCATCCTTTTCAGCCTATTTAGCCTATTTAACCAGTTAAGTACATACCGGTAGGTTGGAACATGCATCCTATTTAGCCTATTTAGTGCCCTTTTCAGCATATTTAGTCTATTTAGCAAGTTAAGTACAAAGGTTGACACATGCATCATAATGAGCCTATTTAGCTTATTTGGCACCCTCTTCAGCCTATTTAGCCTATTTAACAAGTTTATTACATAGGTTGAAACATGAATCCTATTTAGCCTTTTTAGCCTATTTAACACCATTTTCAGCCTTTTTGCCTATTAAACAAGTCTAGTACATAGGTTGAAACATGCATCCTATTTAGTCTATATAGCCAATTTAGAGGCGTTTTCAGCCTATATAGCCTATTTAACAAGTTCAGTACATAGGTTGGAAAATACATCATACTAAGCATATTTAGCACATTAAGCAGCCTTTTCAGCCTATTTAGCCTATTTAGCAAGTATTGTACATATGCTGAAAAATACGTTCTTATTAGCATATTTAGCAGTTTGTTCCGCCTATAAAGCCAATATTGCAAGTTAAGTACATGTATTTAAACATACATCCTTCTGAGCCTCTTAAACCTATTAATCAGCCATTCCTGCTAATTTAGTATATTTAACAATTATATGAAATAGGTCGAAACATACCTCATATTTAGGCTATTAGAAAACCTATTCAGTCTATTAAGCTTTAAAGAACTCTTATAAAATAGGTTGAGACAAACATCCTATTATTCACTTTAAGCCTATTGAGCAGCCTATTCAGTCTACCTAGCGATTAAATTAAAGTATTATTACTACTCAAAATCAATGAACATTTCGTACAATTGTTCGTAAAATAAACTTAACCAATTAAAAATCAGTATTTCTTATGGCAATTGCCGAAATTTCAACGCCTGATGTGGTCTGGTAAAATAGATGTTTGTAGATACAAAATGCTCGTTTTTATTATTGTTTTGCATATCTATTCATACGACACATGAACACTGTTCGTGTGTCGTATGAATAGATATATTCGCGGGAATTAATTGTGGCCACAAATAAATAAAAACGAGCATTTTGTATCTACAAAAATCTATGTAATCATGCCACATCCAGCGTTGAAATTTTGGCTATTGCTATAAGGAACACTGATTGTTAAGGTGTTAACTTTATTTTACGAAATACTTAACGAAATTTTCGTTGATTTTGAGCGTTATAGAGACTTTAAATAATTAAATACGTTGAAACATAATTATTTAGCCTTATAAGAAGCCTATTCGCCTTAATACGCCTTTTTCGAAAGTTTATTAAATAGGTTGAAACATATATAAGAGTAAGCCTTTTCAGGCTAAATATCATCATACTAAATGCTCAAACTATTTTGCATTTTTAGCAAAATTTAAATAGGATAAAATATACAGCCTGTTTAGCAGGCTATTGACAAGTCATTTCCAAAACGAGTTTGTATGCAACTTTAAGAGCCCCTTTAAGAAAACCAAGAGTTATACACCGAAAGCGACCTTGTTAAAGCTGACCTCCCGTCGGCTTCCTTTCGGACTGATCTAATTTCGGCCCGGTGTTTTAATAAGGGTCGGTGTCACATATAGACTATTAAGCGTATTAAGCGCTATTTATATTAAGAGTGGGCATGTTCATTTAAGGGCCCCTTGCGGACAAACAAGAGTTTTCCCACGGAAGCGAACTAGTGCACGCTGAACTCACGTCGGCAGCCTATCGGGATAAACTAATTGCGGCCCGAGGTTCTAATAAGGGTCGGCGTCACATACAGCCTAGTATGTGTATAATGAGCTATTTACATTTACATTTACATGAGTGTATATGCACCTATAACGGCAGCTTTCGGACAAACAAGAGTTATACCTCGGATCCGACCTAGTGATGGCTGAACTCCCGACGGCTGTAAGTCGGTCTGATCTAGTTTCGGCTGTTATCCCCCGGAAGCGACCTAGTGCAAGCTTTACTCTCGTGTTATTCCCCGAAAGCGACCTAGTGCAAGCTTCACTCTCGATGGCTGCCTGTCGGGCTGATCTAGTTTTGGCCCGGGGTTTTAATTAGGGTCGGCGTCACCTACAGCCTATTAAGCGTATTATGCTCTATTCACATGGCGAGCGGGTATGCACATTTTAGGGCGCCTTTCGGACAAACAGGAGTTATCCCCCGGAAGCTACCTTATGCACACTGAACTCCCGTTAGCTGCCTGTCGGGCTGATCTAGTTTTCGCACTGTGTTTTAATTAGGGTCGAAGTCACCTTAAGCCAAAATAGCGCATTATGAACTATTTACATGGCGAGTGGGTATGGACCTTTTAGGGTCGCATTCGGACAAATAAGAGTTATCACCCGCAAGCGACCGCAAGCTGAACTCCCGTCGGCTGCATGTCGGGCTGATCTAGTTTCGGCTCTTTTAATTAGGGTTGGCGTTAACTACAGCCTATTTCGCGTATTATGCATTATTTACATGGCGAGTGGGTATGCACCTTTAAGGGCCACTTTCGGACAAACAAGAGTTTTCCCCCGGAAGCGACATAGTGCACGTTGAACTCCCGTCGGCTACCTTTCGTACTGATCTAGCTTCGGCCCGTGGTTTTAATTACGGTCGGCGTCACCTACAGCCTATTTAGCGCATTATGCACTAGTTACATGGCGAGTGTGCATTTTTAAGGGCCCCTTTCGGAAAAAAAGTTATTCCACGGACGCGACCTATTGCACGCTGAACTCCTGTCGGCTTTCTGTCGGGCTGATCTAGTTTCGGCCCGGTGTTTTAATTAGGGTCGGCGCCATCTCCAGCCTATTAAGCGTATGTATAATGCTCTATTTACATGGCGAGCGTGTATGCATCTTTAAGGGCCCCTTTCGTTCAAATAAGATTTATTAACCGGAAGCGACCTAGTGCACGCTGAACTCCTGTTGGCTTTCTGTCGGGCTGATCTAGTTTCGGCCCGGGGTTTAAATTAGGCGTCACCTGTGGCCAGTTAAGCGTATGTATTACGCTCTAAATATAATGGTTCCTTTTCGCCAAACAAAAGTTATCCCCCGGAAGCGACCTTGTGCACGCTGAACTCCCGTCGGCTGTCTATGTGGCTGATCTAGTTGCAGCCCGAGGTTTCAGTTAGGGTCTGCGTCACTTTCAGCCTATTTAGTGAATTAGGCGCTATTTACATGGTGAGTGGGTATGCAACTATAATAGCCCCGTTCGGACAAACAAGAGTTATTTCCCGAAAGCGACCTAGTGCTCGCTAAACTCCCGCCGGCTGCCTGTCGGGCTGATCTAGTTTCGGCCCGGGATTTTAATTAGGGACGGCCTCATCTGCAGCCTTTTAGCGTATAAGGTCGCGGTGGTGTAGTGGATGAGGTGTCCGCCTAGCGATCGGGAGTCCGTGGGTTCGCTCCCTACTCGGGGAGCAATCTCATTATCTCCTCCACAGAACTGAGTACTGGTTCTTCCCAGGAAACGGACTCGACAATGTCCACATTTGACTATAATAGGCCTTCCTGTAATAGTCAGCAATTGGGTATGCACCTTTAAGGGCCCCTTTCGGACAAAAAAGACTTATTCCCCTGAAGCGACCTAATGTAGTGCACGCTGAACTTATGTCGGCTGCCTGTCGGGATGACCTAGTTTCGATCCGAGATTTTAATTATGGTGTGAGTCACAAACAGCCTATTTAGCGTAATAGTCGCTATTTACATTACGATATTTAGGGCCGCTTTCGGACTTAAAAGAGTTTCATCCGGAAGCGACATAGTGCACGCTGAACTCCCGTCGGCTGCCTGTCGGGTGATCTGGTTTCGGCCCGGGGTTTGAAGTTGTCTCTTCTTCACATAAGCCTACTTCGCATAGTATGCTCTATTTACATCTCGAATGGGTATGCACTTTTAAGTGGCGCTTTCGGACAAACAAGAGTTATCCCGAGGAAGCGACCTAGTGCACACTGAAATCCCTACGGCTGCCTTCCGGGCTGATCTAGTTTCGGCCCGGGGTTTTAATTATGGTCCGCGTCACCTACAGCCTATTTAGCGTATAATGCGCTATTTACATTTCGAGTTGGTATGCACCTTAAAGGGCCGCTTTAGGACTAACAAGATTTTATTTTATCTAAAGGGACTAGCAATCATGATACATCAACTATCTCCAGAATCCACCGTGAGATTTAAGCAATAAATCGTCTGCTGATCCAGAGTGCGGGACTAGTTAGCATATTAACATTTTGACAATAGTCCGAACGCGTGTCACACTTTTGAATGGAATGGAAAACAAAGCAGTGTAAATAATGAAGAGGATAAAAAACTATCGAAAATAAGTAACAGATAAATGTGGTCATGATTATTCTTATTAATCATGACAACACCTTATTCATGAAAGACTTTTTAAAATTTAATTGACTGTTATCATTATAATTGGTGCCACTTGTGGTATTTGGTTACCTATGTTAAGAGTAACTTACTGATGCTCGATTTGTTATTGTCGGCTCGGGTACTACTTAAATGTACCCCAGGTACTCTTAAATAAACTTAAATGTATCTCTGGTACGAAAAATATACTGAAAGTAACCCGGAAACTTTAACGCGAAATTGGCCGTTGTCGGCGAATTATTTTCAAATTAACTATGTTTATATTTATGTCAATATTCTGTAAAATTGCCGCTATATTATCGCAACTCTCACTTAAAAAAGCATGATGAAGCAGGCTTTGTTCAAAGAGAATTTTGTTTTGTTTTCCGTAGCGCGTTTTTCGTCATCGGATTTTGGGCGGGAATAAAACTCGGTTAAAGTCTAAATTGGCTGGGTACGTGTAAGTATATTTTCTGTACCCGGAGTATATTAAGGTTTAAATGTTTTGTTGCGTGATATCTCGTTAATTAGTTTTTGATTTTTTTTAGTTGAGGCATGCACCGTGTTTGGATTGTGTGCTGTATGTATAATACCTTTAGGGATTGAATCTTGAGTATTGCAAGCAATTAAAAGCAATGAAAAGCAACGGAGATGAAAGATTAGATCGCATACATAGTGCGAATAAATATGACACGTTTGTTCAGGGTTATGAATGCAAAAGATAGAATTCAATACCGTTTCAAATATTCGTAATTCTAAAGACTTCGTGCAATCATGACAAACGTTTTGGTCTTTATTTGAAGAGGCGATGAATCTCAAAAAAGTTATTTTGCAAGGCTATTGCAGTCGTAAAATAATACTATATGCAGATCGTTTGTCAATAAGAACGATTAAAAGCTTTATTTGGTTATGATTCTGAGGGCAATTCCATGTGTAGTCTTCTTCATTCACTGTCAATATTGAGTGGTTGATAAAAAGCACATAATAGGTCCAATAGAAATACTTTGGTACATTTGATCATTAAATTTAAATGAAATGAAACACTCGTCGCTTTTTAAACAACTTTAACACAAAATTGCAAAACAATATCTGTTATTACAGAACTCGAGCACATGCCGTGTATGACAGTAATTTGGGGAGAACGCCATATATATTAATTATTCTTAGCTCTCGCTTTATACTCTTGCTTTTGTGCCTTGTTACAATGTTTGGAAATATGTTCAATGTTGTTTTTTTGCCATAGAAGACATATTAAAACCGGGTTTCTCCCTAACTGAATTAAACTGATTTAAGTAAAACTTTTAACCCCTAGACCCATGGGCTTATTAATTTAACTTAAACTGATAAACCGCAATGCACATGACTTACACATTTAGTATATAGAATATAAAAAAATCTACCGAACTATTTAACATTATGCCCTTGATGTCAAAACTTGCCTAACGCTGGAGGTCACTTGTTTTACATAAACATATAAGGATGATAACCCTTTGTTCTGTCCTGTAAATTACCAATACAAATGAATACACAATCTGCAATATTCAGATAAAGTAAGCCAAACATGTCACATAATTATAAAATGTTGGGTATTTTTAACTGAAATTGAAAGGATTGTAAATCTTCGTATATTGAAAGGCTCCGAAGACGGGAGTTAAGCTTGAACTAGGTCGCTTCTGGGGATATCTCTTGTTTGTCCGAAAAGGGCCCTTAAAGATGCATACCAACTTGCCATGTAAATAAAGCCTCCTTCGCTTAATAGGCTGTAGATGACGCAGACCCAAAATAAAACACCGGGCCGAAACTACATCAGCCCGACAGAAAGCCAACGGGAGTTCAGCTTGCGCTAGGTCGCTTCCGGGGGATAACTCTTGTTTGTCCAAAAAGGACCCTTTAAGGTGAATACACACTCGCCATGTACATAGAGCCTAATTCGCGAAATAGGCTGAAGGTTACGCAGACCCTCATTAAAACCCCGTGCTAAATCTAGATGAGCCCGACAGGCAGCCTACGGCAGTTTGGTTTCCACTACGTCGCTTCCGGGGGATAACTCTTGTTCGTCCGAAAAGGGCCCTTAAAGATGCATTCCCACTCGCCATTTAATAGAGCATAATACATACGCTTAATAGGCTGTAGGTGACGCTGACCCTAATACAAACCCGGGCCGAATCTAGATCAGCCCGACAGGCAGACGACGGGATTTCAGTGTGCACTAGGTCGCTCCCGGGGATAACTCTTGTTTATCCGAGATGGGCCCTGAAAGGTGCATACCCACTCTATATGCCAATAGCGCATAATACGCTAAATAGGCTGCACGTGATGCCGACCCAAATTAAAACCCCGGGCCGAAACTAGATCAGCCCGACAGGCAGCCGACGGGAGTTCAGCGTGCACTAGGTCGCTTCCGGGAGATAGCTCTTGTTTGTCCGAAATGGGCCCTGAAAGGTGCATACCCACTCTATATGACAAAAGAGCATACTACGCTTAATAGGTTTTACGTGACGCCGACCCAAATTAAAATCCCGGGCAGAAACTAGATCAGCCCGACAGGCAGCCGACAGGTGTTTAGAGTGCACTAGGTCGCTTCCGGGGGATAACTCTTGTTTGTGCGAAATGGGCCCTGAAAGGTGCATACCCACTCTATATTACAATAGAGCATAATACGCTAAATAGGCTGTACATGACGCTGACCCAAATTAAAACCCCGGGCCGAAACTAGATCAGCCCAACAGGCAGCCGACGGGAGTTCAGCGTGCACTAGGTCGTTTCCGGGGGATAACTCTTGTTAGTCCGAGATGTGCCCTTAAAATTGCATACCCACTCTATATGACAATTTAGCAAAATACGCTATATAGGCTGTACGTGACGCCTCCCCTTATTAAAAACCTGGGCCGAAGCTAGATCAGCCCGACAGGCAGTCAACGAGAGTTTAGCGTGCACTAGGTCGCTTCCGGGTATAACTCTTGTTTGTCCGAAATGGGCCCTTAAAGGTGCATACCCACTCTATATGACAATAGAGCATAATACGCTAAATAGGCTGTACGTGACGCCGAACCAAATTAAAACCCCGGGCCGAAACTAGATCAGCCCGACAGGCAGCCGACGGGAGTTCAGCGTGCACTAGGTCGCTTCGGGGGATAACTCTTGTTTGTCCGAATTCGGCCCTTAAAAGTGCATACCTATCTATATGACAATAGAGCATAATACGCTAAATAGGCTGTACGTGACGCCTACCCTAATTAAAACCCATGGCTGAAACTAAATCAGCCCGACAGGCAGCTGACGGGAGTTCAGCGTGCACTAGGTCGCTTCCGGGGGATAACTCTTGTTTGTCCGAAATGGGCCCTTAAAAGTGCATACCTATCATTATGACAATTAAACATAATACGCTAAATAGGCTGTACGTGACGCCTTCCCTAATTAAAACCCCTGGCCGAAACTAGATCAACCCGACAGGCAGCCGACGAGAGATCAGCGTGCACTATGTCGTTTCCGTGGGATAGCTCTTGTTTGTCCGAAATGGGCCCTGAAAGGTGCATACCCACACTATATGACAAAAGAGCATAATACGTTTAATAGGTTTTAAGTGACGCCGACCCAAATTAAAACCCCGGGCCAAAACTAGATCAGCCCGAAAGGCAGCCGACGGGTGTTTAGAGTGCACTTGGTCGCTTCCGGGGGATAACTCTTGTTTGTCCGAAATGGGCCCTTAAAGGTGCATACCCACTCTATATTACAATAGAGCATAATACGCTAAATAGGCTGTAAATGACGCTGACCCAAATTAAAACCCCGGGCCGAAACAAAAACAGCCCGACAGGCAGCCGATGGGAGTTCAGTGTGCACTAGGTCGTTTCCGGGGGATAACTCTTGTTTGTCCGAAATGGTCCCTGAAAGGCGCATACCCACTCTATATGACAATAGAGCATAATACGCTAAATAGACTGTACGTGACGCCTACCCTAATTAAAACTCCGGGCCGAAACTAGATCAGCCCGACAGATCGCCGACGGGAGTTCAGCGTGCACTATGTCCTCTCCGGGGGATAATTCTTGTTTGTCCGAATTGGGCCCTTAAAGGTGCATACCCACTCTATATGACAATAGAGCATAAAACGCTAAATAGGCTGTACATGACGCCGACCCAAATTAAACCCCGGGCCGAAACTAGATTAGCCCGACAGGCAGCCGACGGGAGTTCAGCGTGCACTAGGTCGCTACCGGGGGATAACTCTTTTTTGTCCGAAATGTCCCCTTAAAGGTGCATATCCACTCTATATGACAATAAAGCATAATGCGCTAAATAGGCTGTACGTGACGCCGACCCAAATTAAAAACTCCGGGCCGTAACTAGATCATCCTGACAGGCAGCCGACGGAAGTTCAGCGTGCACTAGGTCGCTTCCGGGGGATAACTCTTGTTAGTCCGAGATGTGCCCTTAAAAGTGCATACCCTCTCTCTATGACAATATAGCATAATGCGATAAATAGGCTGTGCGTGACGCCTCCCCTTATTAAAACCCCGGGCCGAAGCTAGATCAGCCCGACAGGCAGCCGACGGGAGTTCAGCGTGCACTAGGTCGCTTCCGGGGATAACTCTTGTTTGTCCGAAATGGGCCCTTAAAGGTGCATACCCACTCTATATGACAATTGAGCATAATACGCTAAATAGGCTGTACGTGACGCCGAACCAAATTAAAAACCCTGGCCGAAACTAGATCAGCCCGACAGGCAGCCGACGGGAGTTTAGCGTGCACTAGGTCGCTTCCGTGGGATAACTCTTGTTAGTCCGAAATGTGCCCTTAAAGGTGCATACCCACTCTATATGACAATAGAGCATAATACGCTAAATAGGCTGTTCGTGACGCCTACTCAAATTAAAACCCCTGGCCGAAGCTAGATCAGCCCGACAGGCAGCCGACGGGAGTTCAGCGTGCACTAGGTCGCTACCGGGGGATAACTCTTGTTTGTCCGAAATGTGCCCTTAAAGGTGCATACCCACTCTTTATGACAATAGAGCATAATACGCTAAATAGGCTGTACGTTACGCCGAACCAAATTAAAACCCCTGGCCGAAGCTAGATCAGCCCGACAGGCAGCCGACGGGAGTTCAGCGTGCACTAGGTCTTTTCCGGGGGAAAACTCTTGTTTGTCCGAAATGGGCCCTGAAAGGTGCATACCCACTCGCCATTGGAATAATTCACAATCATATTCATTGTGTGTAATATATTCTGAAAGTATGTACCAAACCTGCTAAATAGGCTTACTAAACTTTATATTTCAGCCTAATAGGCTAAATTGTCTAAAAATGATATATGCATAAACCTATGTACTTTAACGGCTATATAGGCTAAATACGTTGCATGCCGACACGAAGGTTTTCGCTCCAACCATGTTTTTTTTTTATACAAGTCTATCAAATGACAACCGGCTGGTAACGTACCGGTATATGAAGCCTGATTCCTTAGTTGCGCATGCGTAAATTCTTTAGTGCGCATGCGTGCAAGTTATTGAACAAACGTACACTGCTTACAAAACATCACCTTGTAACGAAGCACTTCATGACGCACGTAAACATGCTTCGATTTTCGGTCAAGCCTTAACGCGCCATTTTTACCGGACGTTCGTAGGGATTTATCCGGTCGAAAATTAATTGTGTTATCGTTTTGTATTTTCTTAAAGCAATCATTTCAAGAGAGTTAAATATAGAAACAAAACAAACTTTGATGTTTTTGGAATATGTTTGCATTTTATTAAAATAAGTGTTCGCTCTTTTTTTACAATCAATTTAAATTTCCTGATGACAAGAATAATGCCACGTACCGTGTTCACATCAAATAAAGCATGGTTACTATTTTTATATGCGCACGTAAAAAATAAATATCGGGTGGCTCAGATTGGTCCGTTATTTAAACAGTGTAGTCCCTTCAAGACCGATCATTGAATATATTTCACAACTGAAACCTTTTGACTTTCGACAAATGTCTAAAAACGCATTTAAGGTGTTCATCAATAGTTTTATTCCGCTGATTTGGTAGCATATTTAAGAGTAAGATGGATGACTTGGCTAGTACATGTCATTCACAAGCATTTCATGCACAAATCAAACAAAAGCGTTCATCGAAGAGTTTAACTATAACTATATTAACCCATTTATGCTAGCGGACTCTCCCATCCTTCAAAACTGGATCAATTTATTTCCAAAACTAGGGATGTCTAGTATATGTATTTCTATATTTAGAAAATGTCTTACAGAAATTCCTTTAAGCAAACAGCGCCAACCCAGATGAGACGCCGCATCATGGGGCGTCTCATCTGGGTCTACGCTGTTTGCCACGGCCTAATTTCTAGACGCTAGGCATAAATGGGTTAATATTGATATCAAGATTACACAAAGAGTTGTGTTTGTGAAACACAATGCCCCTTTCTTACCTTTAAAGCCGCACATCAGTTTTATCCCCCAAAATATCATGACGAGTTTAGGGTCTATTGATCTTTGAAAAAGAAACAGGCCTTAGACAAAATATTTTTCTAAAATAAAGGTTTTCTGACCTTTTTCAGAACGCTTGCAGACATTGACCAGATATGTGTTGTGTTAGTCTATATGAATTACTAACACATAATAGAAGGATTTTTCAAATGACACTTTTTCATCTAAAATAATTTGAGTGCATACTTATCCCTGATGAATATATATGATAGTGACAAAGATAGGGCTTTGCGCCGTTATCTCAGTCTATTAACGGTGGTAAGTGGAAATATAAATGCACCCTTGCCCGTATGTCAAGGTACGTAACAACATCGGAAGCCATGGACCGGGGCGAAACTCTATTTGTATCTGTAAACCAGTTCAGAAGACTAACATACAAAAAAATCATATTAATATCTGCAATCCTTTAGAAAGAAATCCGGAACCGGAACGCAAGAACGATATACGATAGATGATTTAATGCATGGTTATCTGGTATTTCGATTTCATAAAAGGATTTATTTATGACTCAATATTCGCCAAAATGTCTCCCTGTGGTGATATGGAGCTCATCTACACTTCATGGTAATTACATAGTTTACGTTTCATGTTAATTGCTCTAAATGTAACAAGTTCGCTCCAAAACATATAACATAACATGGAAACAAACAACGTATTTTATTATTGTATGAGGGTTTAAATTACTAGTTAAATTTGTCGTATAGCATGTTCAATTCCCACGCGATCAATGCCCCACATTATGTGAGTGAAGTTTACAACTGGGAAGACAAACATGGTTCAGTACTTGGGTCTATTACTTGTTGACCCGTAGTCTTTTATCCGTAGCATTCAAAGTTCTTAAGATGTTCAAAACGCGATTATCATGCTGTGTGTATTCATTCTCCTTGACAAAAAAGTTGTGAGACTTCACGTTGCTACTGTGCCTCATAAACGACATACAACCCACCACGTCCTTTCTTGTGTGGCAGAAAAGTTGTATCCCCGTCGATAATAAAACGTTGCTATAAAAAGAACCGTCTCAATCATTCAATTGTTATCACATAAAAGCATTATGCATAATTTATAAGGCCTTTTCATATTTCTTTTTTAACATTTTGTCATTCATTTCAGCCCTTTAAGGACGTTAAGATCAAGGACGTGAATCCATAAATACCTGCCATTTTGTTTGTGGTCCTTTGAGTGAGTCTCTTTACACTACTGCTATATTTTGTGTATAGCAAGCATTGATATATAATGTTTGATGGGACGTTGTTTATAGACAAATGAACAAAGATTTGCATTTCACCATTAGAACTGTTGATTTGCCAATTAAAAAGCAATGCTTTTCAAATCATTTCAATTCCGATATGATCTGACATTTGTGTATCAATTGAATATATAACAAAATATGTTGAATATGCTTAAAACTGCTCAGTTTAGGATCGGGAGTTGTGTATGGTTTGTTTGTTCGGGAAGAAAGTACAAAGAAAAATCGTCGAATCATATGAGTTTGTTTGGATGAAGTATATGTGTGTGAGAGTAACAAATAATAACATAATCTTTTATATGGAATGTTTTACATTTTTGGGAACAGCAGAACAAAAACACATCGACCCAAATACTAACCACTTGTTGATATATACTTGCCTTTTGGGATATGAAATTTAATGATAATAATACTTATAAATATTAAATGAAAATGAGGTTCATTCAACAGTTGTCCCACACAATTGCATTCTTTATGACATATTTGTGAGGTTACCCAAACGATAATATTGTTTAAGGCACAATAACAAATTAATAAAACAGGTGACTCTTGATTTTGTTTTACATTTTTATATCAGAAAAAGACAGCTCAGACAAACTACCAAAATTTATAGAACGATATGTGCACCAAGATTAATTATTTTTCATATAACTTTCGCGTACGTCTTAAATACATGGTCAAGTCGATTTAATTCTGTTTTGTTGCTTTTTGTTAATTATGTTGGGTTCAGTTGACATTATGTTGGGTTGTCATTACGTTATGATCGGTTCATTCAGATCTCCTCGGTATAGCAGTCTATACAATAACGGTGATCTAATAGTTTACATTCTATTTCTTCCAATTGATATGAAAGTTATGGTGTTTATTAAGCGGCGGAATGTGTTTGATTACATGTTCTTTGTGATGAGCCCTTTTAAATGAAGTCATGGTTAACTCACTCTACTGAATGCAAATCAGAATCATTACCATTTGTTAAAAAAAGATCTGATATAATTTATTAACCATTTAGATCTTTGAAACTATTTCATGTAACAATGCCTTATGTTAATTTTAAATTTATTGTCCTATGTTTATTGTCAAAAAGCGGCGAGGGGCATAACTATGGTTTTACAAACACATCTTGTTTGCTATCTATGGTACAAACAATCTGCTAAAATAAATAATTACTAGTAACATGCATCTTATTCTCAAATTGCCCATTTTCCTGATACATCATTGTTTAGTGATCGTTTGAAAAAATAAACATCCTTGAAATAAATGTGTACACTATTAACAATTTAAAACATTTCCAATATGAAACCAAACATAACATAAGTATGTGAATGTGTGTTTATCTGCACCAATAGATACAAAATAGAGTTAATCACTTGCTTCCATGTATACATATTTAAATCACGATTCAACAAACGTAAAAATGCATATAAAATCAAAGTACTGACAGTAATGGAATGACGATGCTTTTGAAGAGGATGGATATAAAAGCATCAATTTAAGTTTATCTTTTTTGTGTATGTGGGTACGAAAAAAAATTTAGTTACGAAAAACAAAATTGAGTACGAAAAAAGTATGCACAAAAATAATTTAGGTACGATAAAAAATTCGGTACGGCAAATTATGGGTACGAATTTTTTTGTGGGTATGGGGAAGTAGTACCCGTAGGGAACTTGACCCATTCTGCGAAACTGGGAGGCGGGTTCCATTATCGATCCAATTTAAAAATAACTACATTTGATCTTTTCCCAGCGTCACAGAGTTTGAAGTGCCACCTGGCATTTTCGTGTTTGTTTCCTGTCCCGAACCTCTCGATAAATTTGAAAGAGGACGGGAACCAAGCTAACTTAACCTATATCAATGATAATAAGCGATGTATGCCGATTGATACAATTTAGCTAACACAATCGGACTGGCTCGAACG
>NC_068357.1:122309139-122326639 GCF_020536995.1 Dreissena polymorpha
TTGCAAATGGATTTGGTCCCTTAATTGTATACACGTTAATTAACAGTTACATGAGTATGGTACAATTGTATAATTATTTCGTGCCTTTATTACGATTACATATGTATTTAGAGAAAGTAAAATACATGTTAGATTTAATACAAAAATAAACCCTAACAACAAACATTTCGACTAACCTAAACGCGATGTATTCAAATTAAGCATCAATCGACATTGGCTGCCCGTTGCAGCCATCTGCAATTGAATAAAATTATATTTGTTTATTAAAACCATTGGAATTAAACTCGATAAATGTTATGATTAGCTTGCGCGTTTTTTTCCGTAAAATTAGCACTGCTTACATGGGTTATGGTGTTGCTAATTTCAATAGTGGTGATGCTAATGACAATTATGGTTGGAGGTGGTGTTGTAGTAGCTGGTCATGTTGCTGAAGTATGTCGTGCTGTTTTTATTTTCGGTGGCAGTGATGCTGCTGTATGTTCTAGTGATGCCGATATAAGTGGTGGTGGTGCTAATGTCGGATTGGGTGACAACAATATCGTTGTGGTGCAGAAGTCAGTGGTCTTCATGCGGATGTCAATATTACTGATGCTGATGGCAAGGCTGGTGATGGTGATAGCAATTGTGGTGATTATAAAGCCGGTTTAGTTCTTCTGAGATTGTGGTGCTGGTGCTGATGATGGTGGTGCTTATGCAAAAATAAGATATCAGTGATATTATCCCGATGATGGTATTGTCATAATTAGTGGCGATGTTGATGGCTTTTAAGTTAAGCTGATATCAGTTGTGGTGATAATGCTGCTGGTGGTGGTGGCGATACTGACGTTAATATGGGAGATGCGGATGTCGTTGGGACGACACTTTACGCACATGCATTAAACCCCCTTTTCACCGAGCGCTGCTCATCTCATTTGCATATTGCTTTCTTTTGTTAGATACAAAGTAATACTTTCTTGTTTGAATTTTTATTATCTACACATACATAAACAAGAGACCCGGCACTTTCGTTGGCAGCTAGATCGCTCGAACAATGCGTGTCCTTAAATGACAATTGCACCACGAACCACGACTCAGCTTACATGCAGATACAAATTAAAACGGAAGAAAACGTCGCTTCGATATTTTATGGTGTGTTGGAAAGAACATTACAAAGGATTGGCAGTTTAAGTATATCTTTCTGGGGTACTGCACTCGAAACTTAGTCAATGTGTATGTATCATCAAAATCACAATGGGCGATGTGACACCAATAAAACACTCTTTATCGTATTAATTTCCCGTTTAAATACTTAAATTGTTACCGGTTTCATGTACACTAGAATAGCAGCTTTGAATCGTTTAGGCAAGATGATCATTCAAGTATAAAAATAAATCAGGTGTAATTGTAGACCGTTTTTTGTACATTGTATCACGATAGCTTTTGAAGACGTTAAATTAGGCATTGGTTGTGTTTTTGTCAAATCAGTACTATCCATTAAATCGCAACGCATCATCAAATTGTCACGCAGTGCATAACAAGGTGTGGAATGAGGGCATACCAAGGTGTGGAATGCAGGTTAAGTTTTACTTCCGTGCATTAACTGGCATTTTTTCACATTCAGAGGTGAATAAACATATTCGGTTTCCAAAATGCCTGGGACATGACTAGCGGATTTTTGTGAGCCTACAACTTTATAGTATTTGAGGCTTTTTAAACTCGGCTAGCGTATCTAGTTCCGTAAACATTGATTTAATTCTTTAGAATTTCACGTATTTACTATGAAACTCGAAAAACTTACATCTGCGCAATATGTTACGTTTTATTCGTTACCGTGTATATGATCACTATGTTGAATTGACTTAATAAACATATTATACTGTTGTCATAATTGTCTGTGAATGAAGAAATGTCCCCCCCCCAAATAAAAAACCCGCCTAAGGAGGCTTATTTAAAGCTGTAGATTTCTCTTAACGATGGTGTGCTGCATAATACGCCATGGAGTAATGATAAAACTATTTGCAAACAACTGTTTACAGTTTTGCAAAATTTAAATTACAAAAGTTAAACATTTAAAAAAGGAATTTATTTTAACAAGAGAAAAAACTCATGTCTTTTTTCAAATATCGGTTCCACAATGGATTATCTATCGAAATCTGTAAAATAGTCTAGTTGTAGCGCGTTAGAATTTGCTTCCATATTTATTTTGAACTCGAGTTTAGGTACTACTACTAGTAAATAAGATATTTGTATATAGTTGCATCCACAGTTAAAGAAAGTGACCAATAGCCATGTTTATAGAAGAATAGAAGGCGGAGACAAGTAAGGAAATACAAGTGTACGTATCAAAGAATACGTGATCAAAACAAAAGAACAAAACACTCTATCACATACATGCATAATGCATAATAATCGCTCGTTTCCGATTCGGTCTTATTGAACGATTGGTTTTGCTAGCGAACTACTTCACGACAGGGTTCGCTTTGGTTCGCGAACATTTGCGGCGAACCGAGCGTTCAATAGCGAACGTTCGCTGTAACTGAACACACTAGACTTTGGTTTCGCTAGCAAACTACCTCCCGGGAGGGTTCGTTTCGGTTCGCGAACGTTCGCTGTAACTGAACGCACTAGACTTTGGTTTCGCTAGCGAACTACCTCCCGAGAGGGTTCGTTTCGGTTCGCGAACGTTCGCTGTAACTGAACGCACGAATGGTGGCCGTTCTACTTAAACTGATTTCAATGCAATTAGGTATTATTGTCGGCAAAATGTCAATTGTCACAAAAAGGATTGATATTACATGTATTCTTAAAATATTAGTTATTGTGTGTTCTTTTGATTCTAACGTGCCTATTTATGTTAAAATGGTATTATAAAGGTGCTTCACAAAATGATTATTGACATTGTGTTTAATGTACATGCGCAAATATGCACAATATTGTTAACAATCATATCTGTTTGCGATCAATTGTACATTATAAACATTCATCCCTACAATAGTGAACAAATAAAATTAATGAAAGATGATTACGCACAACTTTATGAACTATAAATATTAAGTATAAGTAGACGATTTTACTAAAAATCTTTTTAAAAATAATGTTTAAAGTATCAATCTATGCAGTTTTGTTTGAATGAATATATACGTATCTTTCCCCAATGTTAGTTATATAATAGCCGATATACAAAATAATATAATAAACGCGATGAAAATCATAACGAGCTTAACATACTATTCTACAATAATACTAAAGAACAGCATGAAGAGAACATACATAAAATAGTAAGAATATGCTCATATATAAATACAACATGATTAACAATGATATTTTGCGATCAACTGTACGTTATAAACATTCATCACTTCAATAGTAAACAAATAAAGTAATGACAAATGATTAAGCACCTTTATAAACTAGAAAATGTAGTATAAGGACACGATTTGTGGTATCAAAATATACTGTTGGAAGTATCAGTCCTTGCAATATGTTTGAAAGAATATATAAACAATGTTTAAATCGACATTGGATCGGCCAGGTACAATGCGACATGTGAAGCATGATCACGCAATAAACAGGAAGAACAAGCTTGAGAAAACATTTTGGTGTCACACTATATCTTTATTTTCTGAATTTCTGTTGTCTCCTACATTAACAGACCAGTCACTTTAAATGCGTCTGAGTACATACATACATCTATCTTTAAAAGTATGTACAGTAAACATTTTTGTTTTGTAATTGTTTTAATATGTTCACATTTCTCACAGTTTTACTTTTTTTAAACTGGTGCAATTAAAACACAAACAAACGTGACAGTAGGCGATCTCAAAATGTTCGCCTGAAATATATGGATAACCAACGCGTAAACAACTTTTTTACAATCGTAAATCGGTTCCTTTATCGACCATCTTTTCATATACATTGTGTACATCAATTCAGAAAATCTCTAATTGTTTTACCAAATTTCACAATAGTTCCAATTGCTGAACCAACACCAGCGATGCATCCACACACAATACCAATTAGTTCACCAACTTTAAAGGGATCTGTTCACGCTTTGGTAAATTGACAAAATTGAAAAAAGTTGTTTCAGATTCGCAAATTTTCGTTTTAGTTATGATATTTGTGAGGAAACAGTAATACTGAACATTTACCATGGTCTAATATAGCCATTATATGCATCTTTTGACGATTTTAAAACCTAAAAATTATAAAGCGTTGCAACGCGAAACGATTGAATAATTTGGAGAGTTCTGTTTTTGTCATTAAATTTTGTGAAACTACGAAGATTGCTTATATAAGGTATAAAATACGTCATGCATGTGTACTTGGCGGAATAGCTCAGTAGGCTAAAGCGTTTTTACTTCAGGACTCTGGCAGGACTCTAGGGGTCACTGGTTCGAAACCTGGTCCGGGCAATATTATTTTCCTTTTTTAAATTTTATTCTTGATTTTTTACTGGAGCTTTTACGATCCAATGTTTACATTTATCGATATAAAGCATTTAATGAATAAGTTAAAAAATGCCAAAATCTGTGAAAAGGCCCCTTTAAGCACTTTCGAGCCCGTGCTGAAAAATAATTAACATTTCGATCATATTATGGTTTACCTTATATAAAGATATATATGTAAAAGGAGAAGAACAAATTTACCTACGGTTGAATCGCTTATATTTGAGGAGTTCGAATATTTCAGGTGTATCGAATGTATTCGTTTGAAGCAAACATATACATTACATGTATTCCTCTATTTGTTTGGCCATAGTGACGAAGCAATTTTTAAATTCTCAATTTGACAAGTTTTATAACAAAAGCAGGTGATCTAGAAAACAAAAAAAATGAATAAAGCTATCATTATTATATTTGGACTAATAAATGGACTTTTACTGAAGCACTGTTTTATCTTGCGAAAGATGATTTTTGAAAGAAAGAAGCAAAGTTAATTTGCCATCCGGCATACTGCCTTTGACCAAATAGATGAACCCAAACTTGAAATGTGACCGAGACAGGGAGTCAAAAATATAACGTATATCTAGATGAATTTATCTGAGAGTCAATAAAAAGTCTACATTTAACCAATTACAACGTGTAACATTAGATTATGTTTTGTTCGTGAACATTCTATTATAATGCAACTAAACGATACATATGCTCACATCGAACAACAATACCATGTTTTAACCACACGTGTAGAGTTTTCCAACATGCGTGCATGACATCATGGATATGTATTAAGTATGATAGTACACGATGACTTGACAGCATACTTTTCTACGCACAAATAGTTAGGTGAAAAAGTATTCCCGTGCGATAATGTCAGATTAGTCGATTATATCTGCCGACTTCTATTTGGAAACAAATCGATCTTAATAAAAATGTTTCTGGACGGTTTTATTGAGAATGCAATTCAGTTGTTGATTTTATCGGAAGCTTCGGAAAAGGTAAACAGAATTTCATTTTCGGCTGAAATGTTAATTAATTAGTCCATTATCGATCTTCAATCTTTTAATAAATGAGTTTAACGTATAAGTTGTGATTATTGGTGTATTAGTCATAGCGCTAAAGCCTGGATTGTATACAGTCAATTTCACAAATTGTTTGTACAATTTTAATGTGTTATATCTGTGCCATAAACACTTCGTATAATAATGAGTTGTGTTTAATTTTATTCAGTAGATCTAACAAAATATCCACAGTAACCTTATAACGGCTAAATTTTGTTTTGTGATTTGTAATTTGACATGGCCTTAACATATACATGGTGTTGATATTATCTGGATGCTTGTCCATTTAAACTTTTAACAACACTAGACATTTCTCCATGGCAGAGAAATGTTTAAACCTGGTACACACAAATAGCGACAAGTTCAAAACTATCGTTATTTGCTGAAATGAATCTGTGCACCTGTTGTTTGTTTATTCATATATATCTATTTTAGTGTTATCTACTTTCAGAACTTATGTATAAATATGGAAAGCAAAAACTGCCTTTTCTTGAGAGGAACTGATATATTAAGTAAATAGACATTGTGTTGGGTCAAGGTTTGGTTTAGTTAAGATTATATACGATTAAGATGATAATTATTATGTTGGGTTAAATAGAACAGAATGTGTACATGACATAGTTATCTGCAGTACAGCAAAATATTATTGTTAAATGAATTTATTGTACTTTCGTTTATGTTCATGTACCAAGTTTTTGTGATTCCAATACTTTATTTATTGCAAAAAAATGCGTTTCTGCAATAGTAAATATTGTATAATGCTTCATAAGATAACACATACAAGACCACACTATCCAACGACAATTTTCACGTGTATATTACTCAATCAGAGCTTACATATTCTTACATAAAGACGGGTACCTTGAGCTTTGTGTTGTCGACATGTCTGGCGCGATCGTATTGGCCGGATCAGTAGGCATGACCGGCGGGTCCGGCGGGACGGGCGTGCCATTTTCGTCGCAACATTTCTCAGGTAGAAAAGGATCACCCGTTGGACAGCATCCTGTATAGCACGTTAGCTCGCCGTATTCTCCACACATTGATTGCGATTTGACGGCTATAAAACAAATCATGTCTGTATAAAAAATCGTCATAGACGAAACTTACATCAAACTATATTCTAACGCCATATAAAAGAATATCGAGTTAATTCATTTAATTGAATTTTATAGTTTTTTCGCTAATATTAAGTTAAACAGTTCAAATGAAAAATTATTCCCAGACTCGTTTAAGCCCATCACTGTTTTTCTTACTTCCGTATACCTTCAGTCACATCGTTAATTATTGACAGTATTACCTTAGTTTAGTCGCATAAAGTATATTTAAATGCCTTATTTCAAGGTGTCTTATCATTTGATTATGCTTACATTGCATATATAAACATGTATATTTGCCGTAGCGTTATATCCCAGCATATAACAGCTAAGAAAATAATAAGTATAAGTATAAATATAAGTTGAAGTTTTCCAACGGTATACATAGCTTACTTAATTTTTCAACACACACATATCAAACATATATCACAGATATGATTATTTTCGATATATTCAAGGCACTCAAATTTTCTAGGCTGTATTTAAGCGACCCCTCGATGCAACTCACAAAATGTCCTCAGAGTGACTTGCATCGTATATTATAACAGTCAGGTAACATATTACGGGAAAAAAATAATTGCTTTTTCCATTTAAGTACAAATTTTTAACACTTAAACTGCTTCACTTTTAACATAGCCCCGAAATACACCTTAAACAACAATAAAACCTCGCAAATACTTTTAAGGTCATAAACACGTTTTCTCGGCAGTAAGAGTCAACAGTGTCCTGCCATCTTTCGAAATATCTCCTTGCAAACTGACACTAAATGATACTTAAACAAAGGAAACAAGCAACATTCCATTAAGCTGTGATTTAATTATGCAAATTACAGCCCTGCATTAAGTATCGATCGCTGGCAAATTCTATTCAACTCTTCAGTACCAAGACACCCAAGATCCAAAAGGTTGATGTTGGAGATTATTATAATAATATTTTCAACGAACCCTTATTAAGGTAAAGATCTAGAGTGAGGGATTTTCCACGATCCATCTTGCATTTTATTCCTTTAAAGATATTCCATACAGGTGTACCTACACGGCATAGTGTATGTTCTTATATTCATAATAGCAATAGTACAAATAATTACAATGACACAACTAATGATGGTTAATTATTATTTAGTCATAAGTAGCAAAAGAAATAGTATAAGTAGTAATAGTGGTTTTAGAAGAAGTTACGTTAGTAGTAGTATTAAACATAGTAGCAGAAGTAGTATTATAAGTAGCAGTAGTAGTAGTAATAGTAGTAGCAGTAGTAGTATTATCAGTAGCAGTAGCAGTGGCAGTAGCAGAAGTATTAGTAGCAGTAGCAGTAGTAAGTATTACTTAAAGTAGAACTGGCGGTTTTTGTTGTAGTTTAGTACATATGGCGTAAATGTCCTTGTATATAATATAAAACTTACCGAAAACAAAAATAACTAGTGTCACAATTCCAGCCTGAAGTATCAAAGCCATTTTGCGAAATGAGTAGTACAATGATCTCCAAACATTGAATTTACTCAAATTCTTGTTCTTTTCTTAGAATGGAGTTATTATCGTTTTCCTTTGATACTGTGATGGAATATGCCCTCACACATTTAAATGCAACTGAGTTAATAGACAGGTGTCAAAATACACCTGTTGAATTATTCCACACCTTGTTCTTCTAGGTAATCTGATTTAGACGGCCTTCTAATGCATTTCGCAGTATTTGACTGTACACCATCGAAACTTGATAAACAATGAACAAACCTTATTTACGGCGAAAAGCAAGGTGTGTTTTATCTTCAAAATACTTGTGTTTTTTTGTAACATTAAACTTTAACACATAACGATGTATATTATTCTTAATTTGCGTTAAAAAAAATTAAAATGTTAGTATTACAATGGCAAACACATATATGAGTGTATTGGTATTAATTTTTAAAATGTAATGATTAGATGTTTTTTGATTTTTTTAAACATAAGTATTTAATTTGTGTTCGAATATAACTGGATCTAGTGTGAAGTATTGGTAACGATTGTGTCAACACTGAACATGCTTTTCCCTGACAGATTGGATAAAGTACCCTAAAGTATCAAATATATGGTGATTTCCTTTTTATGTTCGTAACATGCATTTGAGTTTCTTCGTGACGTTGGGAAAAATGGGTATTTTCAATCCAAAAGGGTCTCATATAAGAACGAATAGTTCGCTCGCATGACGCAGCTTCAGTAACTGTTTCACTTTGTTTAAATATGCTTCGATAATAACAAGCAGACAAACATTATGAAATATGATAATGTATGTATAAAGTTTAATAACTTTCAATACCTATTGAATAACTTAGAATGTAGAAATTTTAGTATTGTAGCAGTGAAAATATTATTTAATTAACGTGTAGCGTGTTTGAGGTTTTAAGTGGAATTGGGTCTTACCGCCTTGTTGTAAGATCAAAGCACCACGTCACAGCACACAAACAAGCAAATAAAAATAAAACCGTTTATAGAGACAATAAAGAATATAAATTATGTATGATTAATGTTAAAACCCACATGTAATGTATACTTATTTTCATGTGTCTGTGTTAAGTTATCGGAATTTAATCATATATTGTACCCGCATATATTTTTTTTTAATATTTGTATGATTTGTACACTTGAACTTTATTGGTACGTTAAACAGAATTTAAAAGAGTTTTCTGTTTGAATTGCTTAGCGCGGTTCGCGCAACTTAAATCCCTTTGACGTCTTCAATACTATGTCGCGCGCTCGCGCAACGAAATAAATCGGCCATAAAATTGGAAAATACGTACATTTTCGAAATCCCCGTGAAAAGGCGTGTTTAAATCTTCGCTTAAAACAAACGAAATTATTTATTTTAAATGATATCATCACAAACTTGCCTGCTCTCACTATTTTTAATGAAAATTCATATTTATTCATGACAAAAATATTGACAATTGATTGGTTAAATTTAATGAAATGCAGAATGACCCAACACATGTAAATAAATAATATAGTGTCGACGTTAAGTAGCATTTGCAGAAGTTTCGACAATTTGTTTGAAAAATGTGAATATATTGGACGATTTCGGCGAAAATTGGATTAAGATTGAGACTGTTAATTTCTTCTAAGTTCTTGATCATTAGGAGTTGACAGCGGCTCAAACGACTGCAATATACGACCATCGTAATTACGGTGTATCAGTTGTTCAGTTGTAGGAACGCTTGCGACGTACGTCTGGTATCTCAATATATTTGACATAGGTAAAATCCTTGTAATCCTTCATAATTCCTTAGAATTAGTGCTGCGTCCACAAAACCTCTGCTTTTCGATAGATTTGATGCATGAAAATGGCGGTAGAGGTGGTAATCACGTGCCTACCGGTGTAGTGTAAAATGTCTACGACCGTGGGAGGTACCAGATTAACCGGAAAACATAGCGGACTGCGCATGCGAAGTAGAATGCAGTCAAGCTATATCATTGCCGTGAATAAGTGTAAGATTGCAATATAAGGTAACCAACGATTCTTATATTATAACAATGATATTGCTATTGACTAATAACATTTGATGGGTATTAATTCATGTAGATCTACAATTATAATTTACTTACATTTTTACCCTCATCTTAAACGCCATTCGGTGCAAATACTCCAATTCGATGCGTTCTACGTCTTGTTTACTAATTCACGACTGTTCATCACGAGCGCCACCTTTTTTGAAATGCATAAACTAATGAGCAAAGATAAACAGGAAATATTATTAAAAACATGGGCGTATATCCTCACTTTAACATGAAGAAAGAAAATAGACGCTTGTTAATTATGAAATTAAAAACAAAGGTTAAGATACATTGTGTTCTTTTTTTCAATAAATAGTCGCATATACTCCGAATTAAATACTTGTCATGAAGTGTAAAACCATTTAATAGTGCTCGCAGATACACATTTTACAACGTGAGATCACATCAAATTATTAATTTATTTCTACGTCATCGAACCATATGTTATGTTGATATTTGATTTAGACGCAGTTTCCACGCATTAAAAATGCACTGTTTACATCCGTGTTATGTTAAAATTGGCTTATGGCATATGCACTTGTGCAATGTGGTGAGGGGTTACGCTTTCCGCTATTAAAAGCACGCAAGGTTTCGTGTTAACTCCAGAGAATCATATTCAATAAGCATTTCCGGACAAAACTGCGCGGATGCGCTGGCTGGGCTGGAGCTACGTTGGCAGTATATTGCATAAGACCCATTTTCGTATGACGCGGGTATTTAAAATATAAATGCGTCTTTTAAATTTAACATCAAACCACGATACTTTGCGATAGATCACTGAATTTACGCTGTGTTATTTAAAGCCAACTAGCAAATGTCGGTAGCCTATTCTGGCTTGCATACGTCGCATATTTGTGGCTAGATAATTAAACGATCTCCCTTCTTTAATGGATACTGTACTATTTCAGTAGATTTGTCTCACAATATGATTCGTTTAATTTGATATCTTGAAAGCAATACCGTGTTATCAACATAATGCATTTATTTATAGTACATTCCGTCTTCCCCTGACGGTTTACTGACCCAGATCTAACCCTGAAAGTATTGGGTATGACATTTACAACGGTAATCCGTAATTTTAAATGGGCAAACATGTGTGTTCGCATCTCCCTACACTGAACAGTGGTACTTCCTATACTTCATAGACGCGGTGATGTTGCCAATAATCTGAGTGGTTATGCTCAAACGGGGCGATGTCGGTCTCCTGGCGTTATGTAAATGATCATTTACGATGAAAAGTTGGGTTAAACAGCTAAGCCGAAAAAGGTCTATGTGATCGGCATTGTAATTTGGCCATTTAAAGAGTTGAATTGATTATGTATATTGACTTAAAACTATTACAACACAAGTAATATAATCACTTTGCAATCTAATATCATAAAAACAAAATACAGGCATACTACTTTACATATTAGTTCATTTGTACCAGACTGCCTCAAGGAAGGTATTATCCTTAGCAATCCTTATATGTTGATATCTTTCTTATTAATCCGCTAGGACTGACAGTCAGTATTTTGATAAAAACAGAGGAAAACATATATTTTCTGTTTGGGATATAAACCTTTCAATAAAACGTGTAGACCAAAAAACACCTACTCACTGTTTTAACTGTAATGTAATTAAACCCATTTATGCATAGCGTCTAGAAAAAAGGCCTTTGCAAACAGCGTAGACCCAGATGAGACGCCGAATGCTGCTGCGTCTCATCAGGGTCTGCGCTGTTTGCTTAATGGAATTTCTGTAAGAAATATTCTAAATATAGAAATACATATACTAGACATCCCTAATTTTGGAAATAAATTGATCCAATTTAGAAGGATGGGAGAGTCCACTAGGCATAAATGGGTTAATTAACACAATGTAGCGTAATAACACATTGCTCGTGGAGAACACACAGTAACAAACAAAGTTCATTTCTGTTTTCATCGCGATTTATTTCTGTTGAATATTCTCTAATACAACGCTTGCTAATGTTCGTGAAATACAATCTAACAGCGCGGCGGCCAATATGGCCGCCACGTCAAGAAAGCGTGACTGCTCTACTCGATTGTCAAACTAGGACTCTAGACTCTCCTTCTTACAACAAATCACAGCATTTTATTCAAAGATACATGAACTTAAAATTTAGATATTTCCTATCTCATTCTTGATTGGTTGACTGTACTTTTCCCTTGATCCACTAAACCCCACCATTGAATAACTGTTGTTGATTGGATGGATGCTCATGCATCTATCACCCGTCACAGCAGAAAAGTGCAATACACAGTTATCACGTTTGACCAATATGTTCGTGATGAATATGTGCAGATAATAACCTTTGGGAACAGGAGACCTCATTTCATTAAGCATACTCGATCATATAACCAGATGTTCTCTATGGACAAAGCACATTGGTAATATGAAACCTAACACTTCTTTAATCAATTATGTAAACCCCGATGCATATTCAATCCGAACTTGTATCCGTTATGTACCTTGGAAAATTGGAATTACACTTATATACTCAATTATTTAAATTTCATTATATATCATATCTGAATTGGGACTTGGTATATCTGTTATGTATTGGTTTGAAGTAATGTTGACCTACGAGCCAAATTGTTAATCAAGAATTAAGACAAATCAACAGATGTTCCCGATAATTGAACAACACTGGGGAAATGAAAGCATACTTCCATAATCAATTTTTTAAACTTTATCCTAACATTGCATATACATATTATTAAAATATCTTCTTATTAATTTCCATCATAAGAATAAACAATATGCATATACCGTTATGTCACAACAATGTGTGCAGTATAGACCAACACTATGTATCACCCAGTGACCTGATTCAGGTGACAAAAACAGCATACTCTCTGAATTAATCCAAACAATGCAACATTAAATGTGAAACTTTCAATGAATCATTTAATAATCGTCAAATTCATGTCAAATTTGTTGATTTGCATTATGTTTTGAAATTCAAGAGCTGCAAGTGCACGTACACTGTGTGTTTACAATATGCATTGTTGACCTAACCCCGGTCGCAATAAAGGGAGAGTACTCAATTGCAATAAAAGTGCTGTGTAAACACACATGCAGTGTCTGCTTTACTATGCAATTTATTAGAACATGTCTTGAAGGGGTCCAACGTAAGGTTAAAATGTATGGAATATGGATACATTTGGATAATTTTAGTTGAAGAAAGATTTTGAAATGTAGTGAAACATGTTTTTACTTCATTTTTTGTTGTATGTTTATTTGTTTTTAATCAAAGTATTGTTAGTAAAACAAAATACGAGGACAAAATTGTTTGACTTAATCATGAGATTCACGTTCTTAATTTTATTTTATTTTTAAATATCACAGGAATAAGGTCCTCACGGAAATTAGGGCCCTTGATGATATTGCTTACTTTACTTTTTATCTTGAGCTTTTTTTGGAGCATAGGACCCGGCAAAGAACTATGCAGCGAACTATGTTTTGGGCTGCTTGACGATATGCAATAATTATAATGAAAGGTAAGTGGTGGTGACTTGCCTTTATCATGCTATTATTATAACTTCAGCCTGTGTGATTTGACAATTATGATGATGATGGATGTTGGTAGTGTTGACGACTTTTCTTTCTCATGATTATATGATAATTACTGCCCATGTGATTTAGTACGACCAACCCTATACATAAAATTATGATGATGGTGAAGGTGGTAGTGGATGCCTATAAATTGTCTCATGATAAAATGAGTATGACTGCCTGTGAGATTTGTCAGACCAACCATATGTATCCAATTCCAATGATTGGTGAAATTTGTTGTGGTGGTCACTTGTTTTTCTTATTTAAATGATTATTACTACCCTTAATATTAAAACAAAGTTTTATGTTTATCAGTGTCTCAAAATCCTTGCCTCCCTGTAAGTAAGTCTACCTGGTATGGCTATTTCTAAGCATCGTCATCGATATTTTGTGAACAAGATGTCATATAAATTGCTATGATCAGAGCACCTTCATATATTGTTGTATTTATGACAATCATAATGAAATTCTATGAAGGATTTTATTTTTGGAGAGTCATTATTCCAACCTTCCTGCTAAAATTGACATTTGAGACGAAAATAATCATTGTTTAAACAATTTAGTAGATAAAATATACATCAATATATCAATACCACTAACTTGATTTTCAATATTTAACGTTTATGTTCCATAATGTATATAAATGTTCAATCACAAACAATGTATGACGGTAAGCTTTGTTTGCACAGAATGTAAGCCTCTATCTGCACTTTATTTGTGTTGCTTTCAATTTTAGTATTACTGACCTTGATCTAACTATAATCTGCAATACAAATGTCGTACACAAAGCAATCGTTTGATTTCTGGTTGGACATGCAGACCTCATGGAGTCGCCGTTTGCAAATGTCACACGAAATCTAACGTGTTGTGCCATAGGGATCTATGCAGCGGACTGAGTCGCAGTGATAAGTTTAACGCACTCCATGTATAGGAAGTCTGCGTCTCCCGACATATTGCTACAAGTGCTTGCCTCAACAGTGTTGGTTGTTTCTTGTGGACCAAACATTATGCTGTCAAAAATGAATTAAATTCATACGTCATAAGCCAAAACAACTTGTGTTAGTTATAAGAAAACATATACTGGATTGATTTGTCCAAGCAATATTTAACAATTTGTGCTATATGGCGCATGAACTTGCTGCACCAATGTTTTGGGGGTAAAACATACGAAAAAATAATATGCCTTATTTAATTGGTTTTTGTCAATTGATACAAAATTCTTGTGGTGACCAAGTATCCAATGTAAAAAAGTTATTGAATTGCTTATTGGGGTAATTTCCAGATGAATGATTTAATTAAAACTAGTCAAAAATGCCCCATCATAACTACATTTGACCTTTGAAAATGAATGCGCTGTGGCCTATTCACACGGGGAGCATTTGTTATAGACTATTTGAAAATTAAATGATCAATTACAGTGCGGAAAAACTAAGACAAATTTGTCAGACAAATCAGACTGACACGATAATGCCTATATATGAACTGCAACTGCAACATTTATAAATTGAACTAAGCATTTCACCATTGTTTTTTCTCTATTGAGAACAATACCGGTACCGAACCAAACTGTCCTATCACCCGCCTCACTCCGCCCGGAACCATTTTTGAACTCGGCTGGATTATTATCAGAACACATATTCTCACCAATATTAACGAAGACTTGACATAAAATGCGACTTCTAGAAAGTTAACAACCCCTTAATTAAATATAACCAAGTGATCTTGTTTTTAACCTCACATGTCCCAGTTCTGAAGTCAGCCAGGATATCATTGCGACACATCTTCTGACCAAGTTTCATTAAGATCGGAAAATAAATAAAGCCTCTAGTGGTAGCAAGGCAAATGTTGACGACGCACGACGAACAAAAGGCAAACAAATAACAGATACATATCATTGCTAACCAAAGACAATCTGACAAAGATATAATGTATTTCCATTGAAATGCTTTTGAAAATAAAACGCGGACTATTAGGTATTATGAACTATAATACAGCAATCTGTAAACTTCATTTTTCAGCCAACTGCAAGAGATGTGTAACTGTAGTCTGCAATATATGGTCATGACAAATTAAAAGCAAGTGGTTTCAGAACAAAGTAATGTGTTGATTGTGGTGACTGAAGGTAATGATACCAAACAACATACGCTTGTAATAATCCGATGAACTTTTGTTTAGTATAATTCTATTGCGATAGCTATAAAGGACAATCATGACTATTTGCACAGACAGATCTAGGTTTTAATGTGTTAAATTCCAAAGAACAGGGTCTTAATGTATGGAATGACATGAACATGTCTATTGTATACATAAAATGTAGTTCACACTGTTGTTTTGTTAAAATTCGGGCCCGATAGAGGGAACCTCTAAAGGGAAAAGTGTTTTTGCAAATACAAATACTGCTCTATAACATGAACATAAGTCGATAAAATATTAAAAATAACTTTTATAATTAAGATTAAAGTTTATATTAGAAAAAAAATCAGAAACATTTATTTCCCAATTTTAGTGACATGACTTTTTTTCCTAATGCAAAGGGACCCGGACCCATTCCCGAAGTAGTGAAAAAAAGTCAATGTTGGTGGTTACGGTATCATTTAAACATGAGTTACCAGCAAAGGTTTCAAGGTAATATTCATCCACGCCTTTACCAGCTTTGACAATTATTCCCCTTCTATAAGCGGCTTGACTTCCAATTGCAGTACAATGAAAAGTGACATTCTCATAAAAGTTTCCATAAAACCTCCAGGTGATGATTCCCAGTAAGAAAGTCATGTCTCGATACCGTTGAAAGGAGAAAGCTTGCTGTACCGTAGATAGATGAAAGCTTGCTTCAGTCAACTTAGCTTTCCGTGTCAGTTCTGCTTATAAATCCTGCAGTAGTGCTTTATGTATACTATCCTGTATAGTCGATCATCTTATTGTGTTCAGCAGACACACGTGAATGCATTTATTTTTTCATATATATTTATATGATACATGCAATAGCAGAGATCTATGTAGCTTTGTAATTTGATCATTTACAAATCATGTAACAAATAATACATGTGTTTGCAAGCAAAAACAAACATTGTCATATTATTTAGTTTGATATGCCAGACCTGTTAAAATAAATAGTGTATTACCCACATTTGACGATTGTTTGTTTTTATTTATTCCATACTAGAACTTATTTCTTGGGTGCTAAAAATTTAATAAAATTTACGTTAATTACAAGTAACTAAATGCAGAAAGACATATGTAAATTTAATTAACGGCAAACCTATAGCACATAAGTACCACAAGCTACATTATGAAACACCTTGTTTGCAATACTGTTTTGCTATTTAAGATGCACCCCACAACATGTTAATTAAAGAAGCGCTTTGTCACAGGCACAACTGCTGACCCAACCCGGATTAATGTTGATGTTGTAAGAATAGCACGCAGAATGTAGGTTTCAATAATGTATTCAATTTGTTAAAATGTCTGCCAAATGCAAACAATAAAAGTTCTATCAATTTATCTTTAAATACCACTTTTCAATTATAGTGAATACAGTTTGTGTTATTAAAGTTTAGCAGTTTTTAAAATGTCAATATCGTTGTAACACTCGCATGAGTGACTCGTATGTTTTCATCTCTGGTACGCCCTATTTATGACACGGATTGATGTTTTATTACATTAACTGATAATATACACTTATTGATTAACACGTATATAATTACCAATTTAAGGTAAAGTGTGACAATCGTTATTATTCTATACAACATTGGCTTATGGTTGCATTTCTAGTGCGCCATATGTATGACACATTTTGATTTATGTCATGTTACGGACACACATCAAAACAATCCTAATAGAAAGGC
>NC_068357.1:122331639-122336639 GCF_020536995.1 Dreissena polymorpha
AATATGCCATCTCTACATCAGGATATAAGGTGTTTTCGTTATTAAGAAGTTGTCTCCCATTCGGGTAGGTATCACGAGTATCCCGTGTAAAACGCGATCCGTCTAACATGCGAATATGACTCATATCCGCGGATTGACTGAAAAGTGCGGATATGGACGAATACAGGCAATATCGACACTTTGTCTGCAATGTTTAATAAAAGAAACACAACATCGGTTAAATATGTAAGTATTGTCTCAAAATATAACAATTTAATAGACATTATCATTTTTCCAACTTTTAATTCATATCCGCGAACATGACGAAGTGCCAGAAGATTGTTTAAGGGCTACACACCACAAACAATATAACCATGCCGACACCACATATGTTTTGTTGTATAAGTTTACATAATGTTTATATAATATACTGAATGTATTATTAATCTTGATGTCGTCTCAAAACTTTAGTATTTAGATAAACAATATGCTTTAGAAAATATTAAAATATTTTTGTGCCGATTATCGCCAGACCACAAGTAATTAATGATGTTACTTTTCCCTGGTTATATTTTTCTTTGAATTCAAAATGTTTATTTAAATATACTGAATGTTATAAATGCAGTAAATATTGTCTGAAATGTCACTGTTTCAAGTGGCATTTTTCATTTGAAAATAAATGATGATTTCAAATGCGCGAATATGATAAAATCGACGAATGTGGTTTATCCAATAAAGGATCTATATTTGTAGTGCTATAATAACTTTATGCAAGGTAAAAATATCTTATATTTGATTGTTACTATTTATTTTATGCTTTCCGGTGGTTTATTGAGAAATATGAGTGAATGAAAACTGATAATTTCAATGTTTCAAACAGTGAAAATTAACAGTGAAAAATATCGATAATTTTCACTTTTTACTGTGAAATGACGACATTTTTTGACGAAATGACGTCATTATCCCACCGAAAATCTTTAGTTAAACTCTTAAACAATATGTCCCGATTTTCGTACTTCCGTCTTGACAAAGTTGTCGTTTGTTGCGGGTAGGTATACCTACTTCCGGTGTTAAGGAAAACAATTGGGAAATACTACTGTTCCATCGTCAAATGCCTTAATTGTAGCGGTATAATAGGTCAATTTTCAACAAAAGTAACATTACATAAATTGCCTAAAAACTCATTACAAGAAAAGCTTGGATGACAGCAATTAGCCGGAAAAATTGATTTCCAACGGCGTATACTCAAGTCTGTTCCGACCACTTTCGAGACGGAATCGGTCCAAACTCTGTTGACCGAAACAAAATTCCTACTGACAATTAACCTCAGCGCAAAGTAGTAACAAAACATGAAAGAAAGCAGTGTATATTAAGACAGCCACTTCCAGAAAATATCCCTGTCACCTCTGCCCTACATTTCCATTCGTAAGTACCAGACAGGTAGCATGCTTTGTAGTCATAATCCAAATTGTCCACATCATGTTCATATAACCATTATAGTTGCACTGTTATTGAAAAGCAATGCATGTCCCGCTAAAATATTATATTTTTCGTTAATATTTTGTTTTAAAAGTGAATGTAACAGCTGTAATATTATTCTTAAACATATAGGCTTCGTATTTTAACTTTTCGGGATATTGGGTATGAACTGTTGAAATATTAACGAAAAATCTAAAAAATTTGCGGGACATGCATTGCTTTTCAATAACAGCGCTAATATAATGGTTATAATCATTCTTGAAACATTTTAATGTAGCACTACGATATCCTTTGTTCATTTGAATAAATACAATAACGTGCATATTTTTTACGTACCAATAAAATATAATATATAGTAACAAACAAATATAAGATATTTTACCTTCGATATTTAATACATATTGTGTATTATTCATTGAACATTGACATGAACATTGCAGAAAAAGTGTCGATATTGCTTATATTCGTCCTTATCCGCACTTTTCGGTCATATCCGCGGATATGAGTCATATACGCATTTTAGACGGACCGCTTTTTACTCGGGATACTCGTGATACCTACCCGAATGGGAGACAACTTCTTAATTACGAAAATCCTGAATTCCCCAGGCGCTTTTATCACTGCATACCTTTGTGTGAAATCAAAATCGCCGCAACGCTTGAAATTTTCACAAGCGCTTTCAAGCTTTAATCCCAATTGTTTCTTCATTAAACCTACGACCAATCGAATCATCCACGCGCTAATCAGCTGTTTGCGCAAAGGGGCTTAGAAATTACGTCGTGTAATGATGTAAATTTATGAGTATTTCAATTACTTGATTAATGAAGTTGCAAGCGGTAAAAATTTGAATTATGCCCATACTTTATGGAATACCTGACCGTGAGAACTGGACGTTCGTGGTAGGTTTATATACCCCGATAAATGATTAAGTAACATTCAGCAAAGCCAGTGCTTTCTTTTAAACCAAAAGCTTTAGACTGACATTTGATCTTTCTGCACGGGTATTTTGTGTTTATTTAATTTGAGTATGACTGATAAAGTTGCAAATAAGAGTAGCAATTACTAACGAACGAATTCACGCGATAGTATATTCTCAACGATTACGACATTAGTATTATCAAAACCAAACCTAGATTATATTAGATGATCTCGCGTTTATATAGCAATTATGTTCTGGTTAATTGTTATGATGACAGAAATAAACCTAAAATTATACATAACATGACGCATGTCTTTCAAATCATATTAAACCTGTATATTATTTTTCGTACTTAATATATTCATATAAAGAAACACAATGCCGCTAAAGTTACAACAAATTAACAAATACGATTCTTCATAAGCTGCTCTATGACGATGGCATACTTTACAAGAATCTTGCTAAAACAGAACAAATGCATTTGCAGTTGTTGTTTTTCAATGTCGAATCATTTTATTTCCACCCATCAATACAACATAAGAAACAGAGCCTACTCTCATTTAATGATATGCGTTTACAAAGATGTGTCATATTTTACAGTAATATGTTTTATGACATATCAACCGTAATACACAAATTGCGATAAACATTACGAGTAGCAATTACTAACGCACGAATTCACGCGAGAATATACACTCAACGATTTCGACAGTATTATCCTTAAAACCAAACCTAGGTTATATTGGATGATCTCGCGTTTATATAGTAATTCTGTTCTGGTTGATTGTAATGATGAAATAAATAAAACCTAAAACATATACATTACGTGACGCATGTCTTTCAAATCATATCAAAACTGTATATTATTTTTCGTACTCAATTTATTCATATAAAGAAAAACGATCCCGCTAAAAATACAACAAATTAACAAATACGATTTTTCATAAGCTGCTCTTTGACGATGGCATACTTTACAAGAATCTTGCCAAAACAGAACAAATGCATTTGCAGTTGTTGTTTTTGAATGTCGAATGATTTTATTTCCATACATAAAATAAAACATAAGAAACATAGCTCACTCTCATGTAATGATATACGTTTACAAAGATGTGTAATATTTTACAGTAATATGTTATATGACATATCAACCGTAATAAAACATATTGCGATAAATATTTCCATAGTAAAAACCTATCTATGGTACATATACAGATCGATGAATAAAAATGAACATATAACAAAATGAGGTCAAAAATGTAAAAATAATATACTAACAAATAACGATGAATATAATCTTTGAAATATACATAATTTTGTTATTTTTTAAGGCGAAAAAAGTGATATACAAACAAACACATTCAATGCTAAAAAGATTTTGTTAGTTAATTCGCATAACGAATGAATCATATAAAATAAATGAACATAATCATCTATTCGGCAAAAGTATTACTTTTAATGTATGTTATTGAAACGTTTATCTTGCCACATTAGCTAATATATTCAAATTGAGTTTTAAAAAATCACACTTTCACGGTTCACGTTATGGTGATGTTCACTTAAATCTATTTTCATTATGTTTCAGAAAACATACATCCGATTAAAAAACATTATTAAATGTTCGAAGCAAAACATGCATGCTTTATATTTTTTCATGGTGATTAAGAATCTGAAATTTTGCTTGAAAATAACAACACAAAACATTAGTAATGATACTCAACAAACAATATGCAAATAATAAGATATAGGCTGAAGATGATTTTAATGATATTCTATACGGCGAAACAAATATTCATATTCCAAGAAATACAAATCTTAATCAGAAGAATAATTTGAACACATTTTTCGAGACATGTTTGCTTAACAATACTCAACAAACAATATGCAAATAATAAGATATAGGCTGAAGATGATTTTAATGATATTCTATACGGCGAAACAAATATTCATATTCCAAGAAATACAAATCTTAATCAGAAGAATAATTTGAACACATTTTTCGAGACATGTTTGCTTCATTAGTGTACTACAATCGCATTTGAAAAAGGATGTTCATCAACAAGTCAATCTATAATCTATAACATGCCTAAACACTTACTTGTTATTATGGCAGAAAAAAAGGTTGGAAGCAGACAATAAATATATTGCTTTATATAAGATAACATATATAGCTTAAAGAGAACCTAAACTGAGTATCTTCAAAGTATTTAAGGCACAGAGAATAACAAAAGAAATGCAAAACTATGATACATCAAACATTGTCAATTGCCAATGATCAAGGCGAAATACTTTACAAATAAGGAAGCACGATTTATGATAAACTTCTCATTCAGTCGATGAGTTAAATATATCTTTAAAGTTTCGAATGTATATCTTTTTTAGTTTTCGATATATTCTCCATACAAAATATATGTGCGAACATAGCTATATTCCAGGAAATATAGAAAATAACGTACACCATAAACACCAATTGACGGCATGTAATATAATAACGTCCTTCTTGTGTGCGTTACAACTTCATTCCAGAAAAGCTCAAAGAAAACAGTTTATTTCATGCACGTTTTTTTCTATAAATGAAGGAGGTAATTATAAAACTAACATGTGAGTTGGTGTTGAGGAATTAAAC